>NC_046164.1:20474032-20545759 GCF_011064425.1 Rattus rattus
CTGAGCTGCCCCTTCGGGAGCTTCAGTGCACCAGGGTTCCAGATGGCCTTTGGTGTTTTCCTCTGGCGTCCGAGATGTGTGCAGAGAGCAGTCTCTTCTGGTTTCCCAGGCTTGTCTGCCTCTCTGAAGGTTTAGCTCTCCCTCCCACGGGATTTGGGTGCAGAGAACTGTTTATCCGGTCTGTTTCCTTCAGGTTCCGGTGGTGTCTCAGGCAGGGGTCCTGCCGCTCCTGGCCCCTCCCCCACGGGAGCCCAGAGGCCTTATACAGTTTCCTCTTGGGCCAGGGATGTGGGCAGGGATGGGCAGTGTTGGTGGTCTCTTCAGCTCTGCAGCCTCAGGAGTGCCCACCTGACCAGGCGGTGAGGTCTCTCTCCCGGGGTCTGGGACGAAAAAAATCTTAATGTGGACACTGTAGTATGTCACAGTGTGTCCCAGTCCTGTCTCTTATACACATCTAGATGTGTATAAGAGACAGGTCTTGAGTTCACCAGGCAGGTCACTTGCAGCAGAAAAGTTGGTCTTACCTGTGGTCCCGAGGCTCAAGTTCGCTCGCGGGGTGCTGCCCACGGGCTCTCTGTGGCAGCAGCAACCAGGAAGCCCCTAAATATTTTTAAGGCAAAGTATTCACCTTTTGGTATGTATTTACCGTCATATCTAACAGCTAATAATTTGTCCATAATGGGTGCCATTTAAAACACACACACACACACACACACACACACACACACAGACACACACACATAGACACACACACACACACACACACACAATATGGATAACTACTTGGCTCCTTAATATACCTTCCTTCACTCCCCAAATTTAGAAATATCACTTTTATTTTCCTTCTAGACACTTAATTTCCAAAGACATGCCAGTATCAGCAGATTTATTTTTCCCCAAAACAGGTTAATGCTCCACTTAACTGCTGTCCAGATAGTTTTTATTAAAAAGTAGCACAGTTTGCCCTGTGAGATTTCAGCGTCACATGCTAGGAGGAACTGAGAATTTAACTAGGTTACAAGGAATCTCTGGAGAATCTAATTACTGCTGCATTATTGCTGAAATGGCCACAATGAAGTTGTCCGATAAAAAGCGAATCCTGGTTATGGGTTCTTCTTTGTTTTGGTACAAAATCTGTGGTAATTCTTTTCTTTGGAGAAAGGCCAGTATTTGCTTGAACAAGTTTGTTTTCACTGAGGGAAGATTTCAGCCCTCAGTCCATTAACAGTCACTGCATCTTTTTTTAAATAGACATGCCCTTGTCTTTAAAATCATCCTCTGGCTCCTCAAGACTTCTTGTGGATTTATATCAATTACCTAAATTCTTGCATTTCTGTGAGCTGTCCACCATTCCGCCATAGCCAAGAAAACCCAACTTGATAATAGTCTCCCTTCCTATAACACAACACTTCCCTGTTAGTCTTTTGAGCTGTGGGTCTGTTTCTCTCATTAATTCCCTAAATTAATGATGCTTTTAAAAATGTAGCTCACGCATAGCTTCCTTCTCCTGTGCATTCCAATTCTAATTTCTTTCTTATTGGAAAAATTTTTAAGTAAAACAATGGCTGTTTTCTATTCTTCTACTTATTTGTATGCAGTGTGGCTTGCTTCTCTCTCATTGGAAATTGCGGCTCCACATGAATGATAAAGAGTTGGGACTTCATCTATGATTTAAAATTATACTTTATATACTTTCTAGCAAGCAATAGCTTTAAAGCATCTTCAATTCTATAAAAGGAGGGGAAAGGAAAGAAAGGAGAGAGTGCAGAGAAGAAAATGTTCACACAAGTTAAGTAAGGACATCTTTATCAAACCTTAAGACTCAGACATTTATGAAGACAAGGAGATGGAAAGATTTTTAAGAGGAAGAGGTGGTGGCGGGTGACTGCAAGATAATACACATATAAACTCACAGAGGCTGTGACACCACGCAGAAGACCTGCATCGGCACTTATGAACTCACAGAGACCATGACTTCATGTAGAAGACCCACATAGTTTCAAAGCACACAAAATCTCATTACTGAGAAGGCAGAGTGAACACAAAGTCCCACTGCTAACCAAAGACCTATTTGAAATTGATGCCTACCGGGAAAGAGAAAATCATTTTTTCTCTAATGAAGTGTCATATGAACCACAGTCTAAGACAGGCCCCAGACCCAAAAGTAGTTAGTCAGCCGACACAAAACATACTACACAGTTGTTGTGTGTGTTTGTGCATAGTACATTCTATTTTAGTATTTTTGTTTTATTGGGGTGTTTTTTCTGTTATTTGATTTTTGTTTTGTTGCTTTTGGTTGGTTGGTTGGGTGGGTGGGTGGTTGGTTGGTTGGTTGTCATAAGGGTTTGAAAGAGAGAATGAACAAAAAGTTGGGTAGGTAGGGAGGTGAAGAGGATCTGGAAGTAGTTGGGGTAGGGGAAAGAATATGATCAGCACATATTGTATCAAAAATTGAAAAAAGCAGGACACCACACAGATCTGCGGGAACCCGGACAAACAGCTCCCTGTACCCAAACCACATGGGAGGGAGAGCTAGACCTTCAGAGGGGCAGACATGTCTGAGAAGCCAGAGGACACAACTCTCTGCCCACATTTCTGACTCTGGAGGAAAATACCTAGCGCCATCTGGGCCCTATGTGCACAGGGTCCCAAGAGAAGGTGGGGCAGGCCCTTCTTGTTGCTGCCCTCAAAAAGAGCTGACACCCAGGACTGAATAGCATCTCCAGGATCGAGACCAGAGGTAAGACCAACATTTCTGCTCCGAGTGACCTGCCAGGTGGACTCAGGACACATGCCCACAGGAACACCTGAAGACCAGTAGACAGGAATGACTACACGCCTGAAAATAGAATACTCTGTTCCCATAACTGGCTGAAAGAGAACAGGAAAACAGATCTACAGCACTCCTGACACAAAGGCCTAAGCACTGTCAGAAACAGCACAACAAGGTAACACCAGAGACAACATGATGGCAAGAGGCAAGTGCAGGAACCCAAGCAACGGAAACCAAGACTACACAGCATCATCAGAGCCCAATTCTCCCACCAAAGCAAACACTGAATATCCAAACACACCAGAAAAGCAAGATCTAGACTTAAAATCACATTTGATCATGATGACAGAGGAATTCAAGAAAGACATAAAGAACTCCCTTAGAGAAATGCAGGAAAACACAAATAAACAAGCTGAAGCCTATAGAGAGGAATCACAAAAAATCCCTGAAAGAATTCCAGGAAAACACAATCAAACAAGTGAAGGAATTAAAATGGAAATAGAAGCAATAAAGAAAGCAAAAAGGGAGACAACCCTGGATATAGAAAACCAAAGGAAGAGACAAGGAGCCTAAGATACAAGCATCACCAACAAAATGCAAGAGATAGAAGAAAGAATCTCAGGAGCAGAAGATTCCATAGAAATCATTGACACAACTGTCAAAGATAATGTAAAACACAAAAAGCTACTGGCCCAAAACATACAGGAAATCCAAGACACAATGAGAAGATCAAACATAAGGATAATAGGTATAGAAGAGAGTGAAGACTCCCAACTCAAAAGACCAGTAAATATCTTCAACAAAACCATAGCAGAAAACTTCCTAACCTATAGAAAGACATGCCCATAAACTTAAAAGAAGCCTACAGAACTCCAAATAGATTGGACCAGAAAAGAAACTCCTCTCGTCACATAATAGGCAAAAGAACCAAATGCACAAAATAAAGAAAGAATATTAAAAGCAGTAAGGGAAAAAGGTCAAGTAACATATAAAGGCAGACCTATCAGAATTACACCAGTCTTCTTTCTCACCAGAGACAATGAAAGCCAGAAGATCCTGGACAGATGTAATACAGACCCTAAGAGAACAGAAATGCCAGCCCGGGTTACTGTATCCAGCAAAGCTCTCAAATAACATAGATGGAGAAACCAAGATATTCCATGACAAAACAAAGTTTAAACAATATCTTTCTACAAATCCAGCGCTACAAAGGATAATAAAAGGTAAAGCCCAACGTAAGGAGGCAAGTTACACCCTAGAAAAAGCAAGAAACTAATCCTTTTGCATCAAAACAAAGAGAAGATAAGCACAAACATAATCTCACCTCCAAACACAAATATAAAAGGAAACAACAATCACTATTCCTTAATATCTCTCAACATCAGTGGATTTAATTCCCCAATAAAAAAACACAGATTAACATACTGGATACACCATGAGGACCCAACATTTTACTGCCTACAGGAAAAATACCTCAGAGACAAAAATACACACTACCTCAGAGTAAAAGGCTGGAAAACAATTTTCCAAGCAAATGATCTGAAGAAGCAAGCTGGAGTATCCATTTTAATATCGAATAAAATCGATTTTCAAACAAAAGTATTCAAAAAAGAAGAGGAAGGACACTTCATATTCATCAAAGGAAAACTCCACCAAGATGAACTCTCAATCCTAAATATCTATGTTCCAAACACAAGGGCACCGACATACATAAAAGAAACTTTACTAAATTTCAAAGCACACACTGGACCTCACACAATAATAGTAGGAGATTTCAACACCCCACTCTCATCAATGGACAGATCATGGAAACAGAAATTAAACAGAGACATAGACAGACTAAGAAAAGTCATGAACCAAATGGATTTAACAGATATTTATAGAACATTCTATTCTAAAACAAAAGGATACATTTTCTCACCACCTCATGGTACTTACTCCAAAACTGACCATATAATCGGCCATAAAACAGGCCTCAACAGATACAGAAAGATAGAAATAATCCCATGTGTCCTATCAGACCACCACAGGCTAAAGCTAGTCTTCAATAACATTAAGGAAAGAATGTCCACATATACATTGAATAATGCTCTACTCATTGAAAACCTGGTCAAGGAAGAAATAAAGAAAGAAATTAAAGATTTCTTAAAATTTAATGAAAATGAAGGTACAACATACCCAAACTTATGGGACACAATGAAAGCTGTGCTAAGAGGAAAACTCATAACTCTGAGTGCCTGCAGAAACAAACAGAAGAGAGCATACATATATCAGCAGCTTGACAGTACACCTAAAAGCTCTAGAGCAAAAAGAGGGCAAATACACCCAGGAGGAGTAGAAGGAAGGAAATAGTCAAACTCAGAGCTGAAATCAACCAAGAAGAAACAAAAAGGACTACACAAAGAATCAACAAAACCAAAAGCTGTTCTTTGAAAAAATCAACAAGATAGATAAACCCTTAGCCAGACTAACCAGAGGACACAGAGAGTGTGTCCTAATTAACAAAATCAGAAATGAAAAAGGACATAACAACAGAGCCAGAGGAAATTCAAAAAATCATCAGATCCTACTGCAAAAGCCTATATTCAACAAAACTTGAAAATCTGCAGGAAACGGACAATTTCCTAGACAGATACCAGGTACCCAAGTTAAATCAGGAACAAATAGACCATTTAAACAACCCCATAACTCCCAAAGAAATAGATGCAGACATTAAAAGTCTTTCAATCAAAAAGTGCCCAGGTCCAGATGGGTTCAGTGCATAATTCTATCAGACCTTCATATCAATACTATCCAAACTATTCCACAAAATTGCAACAGACGGAGCACTACCGAATTCCTTCTATGAAGCCACAATTACTCTTATACATAAGCAACACAAAGACCCAACAAAGAAAGAGAACTTCAGACCAATTTCCCTTATGAATATCGATGCAAAAATACTCAATAAAGTTCTTGCAAACTGAGTCCAAGAGCACATCAAAACAATCATCCATCATGATCAAATAGGCTTCATTCCAGGGATACAGGGATGGTTTAATATACGGAAAACCATCAAGGTAATCCACTATACAAACAAACTGAAAGATAAAAACCACATGATCATTTCATTAGATGCTGAGAAAGCTTTGACAAAATTCAACACCCCTTCAAGATAAAAGTCCTGGAAAGAACAGGAATTCAAGACCCATATCTAAACATAGTAAAAGCCATATACAGCAAACCAGTAGCTAATATTAAACTAAATGGAGAGAAACTTGAAGCAATCCCACTAAATTCTCAAAGTCCTAGCCAGAGCAATCAGACAACAAAAGGAGATCAAAGGGATACAGATTGGAAAGGAAGTCAAAATATCATTATTTGCAGATGATATGATTGTATACTTAAGTGATCCCAAAAGTTCTACCAGAGAACTACCAAACCTGATAAACACCTTCAGCAAAGTATCTGATATAAAATTAACTCAAATAAATCAGTAGCCTTCCTCTACACAAAAGAGAAACAAGCTGAGGAAGAAATTAGGGAAACGACACCCTTTATAATAGTCCCAAATAATATAAAATACCTCGGTGTGACTTTAACCAAGCAAGTGAAAGACCTGTATGATAAGAACTTCAAGCCTCTGAAGAAAGAAATTGAAGAAGACCTCAGAAGATGGAAAGATCTCTTGTATGATAAGAACTTCAAGCCTCTGAAGAAAGAAATTGAAGAAGACCTAAGAAGATGGAAAGATCTCCCATGCTCATGGATTGGCTGGATTAATATAGTAAAAATGGCCATTTTACCAAAAGTGATCTACAAATTCAAAGTAATCCCCATCAAAATTACAACCCAATTCTTCATAGAGTTAGACAGAACAATTTGCAAATTCACCTGGAATAACAAAAAATCCAGGATAGCTAAAACTATCCTCAACAATAAAAGGACTTCCGGGGGTATCACTATCCCTGAACTCAAGCGGTATTGCAGAGCAATAGTGATAAAAATTATATGGTATTGGTACAGAGACAGGCAGATAGACCAGTGGAATAGAATTGAAGACCCAGAAATGAACCCACACACCTATGGTCACTTGATTTTTGGCAAAGGAGCCAAAACCATGCAATGAAAAAAGATAGCATTTTCAGCAAATGGTGGCTGGTTTAGCTGGAAGTCAGCTTGTAGAAGAATGCAGATCGATCCATGCTTATCATCCTGTACAAAGCTTAAGTCCAAGTGGATCAAGGACCTCCATATCAAATCAGATACACTTGAACTAATAGAAGAAAAAGTGGGGAAGAACCTCGAATCCATAGGCACTGGAGAAAATTTCCTGAACTAAACACCAATGGCTTATGCTCTAAGATCAAGAATCGACAAATGGGATCTCATAAAACTGCAAAGCTTCTGTAAGGCAAAGGCCACTGTTGTGAGGACAAAAGGGCAACCAACAGATTGGGAAAGGATCTTTACCAATCCTACAACAGATAGAGGGCTTATATCCAAAATATGCAAAGAACTCAAGAAGTTATACCGCATGAAGACAAATACCCTTATTAAAATTGGGGTTTAGAGCTAAACAAAGAATTCACAGCTGAGGAATGCCAAATGGCTGAGAAACACCTAAGGAACTGTTCAACATCTTTAGTCATAAGGGAAATGCAAATCAAAACAACCCTGAGATTTCACCTCACACCAGTGAGAATGGCTAAGATCAAAAACTCAGGTGACAGCAGATGCTGGCGAGGATGTGGAGAAAGAGGAACACTCCTCCATTGTTGGTGGGATTGCAGACTGGTACAACCATTCTAGAAATCTGTCTGGAGGTTCCTCAGACAATTGGACATCGAACTACCTGAGGACCCAGCTATACCTCTCTTGGGCATATACCCAAAAGATGCCCCAACCTATAACAAAGACACGTGCTCCACTATGTTCATCGCAGCCTTATTTATAATAGCCAGAAGCTGGAAAGAACCCAGATGTCCTTCAATAGAGGAATGGATACAGAAAATGTGGTACATCTATACCTTGGAATATTACTCAGCTATCATAAACAATGCCTTTATGAAATTCGTAGGCAAATGGATGGAACTGGAAAATATCATCCTGAATGATGTAACCCAATCACAGAAAAACACACATGGTATGCACTCATTGATAAGTAGCTATTAGCCCAAATGCTTGAATTACCCTAGATGCACAGAGCATATGAAACTCAAGAAGAATGACCAAAATGCGAATGCTTCACTACTTCTTTAAAAGGGGAACAAGAATACCCTTGGGAGGGAATAGGGAGGCAATGTTTAGAATAGAGGCTGAAGGAACACCCATTCAGAGCCTGCCCCACATGTGGTCCATACATATACAGCCACCAAAGTAGATAAGATGGATGAAGCAAAGAAGTGCAGGCCGACAGGAATTGGATTTGATCTCTCCTGAGAGACACACCCAGATTACAGCAAATACATAGGCGAATGCCAGCAGCAATCCACTGAACTGAGATCGGGACCCCCATTGAAGGAATCAGAGAAAGGTCTGGAAGAGCTTGAAGGGGCTCGAGATCTCATATGAACAACAATGCCAACCAACCCGAACTTCCAGGGACTAAGTCACTCCCCAAAGACTATATGTGGACTTACTCTGGGCTCCAACTGCATAGGTAGCAATGTAAGCAATAGTAAGAGCACCAGTGGAAGGGAAGTGCTTGGTCCTGCCAAGACTGAACCCCCAGTGAACGTGATTGTTGGGGGAAGGGAGGTAATGGGCTGAGGATTTGGAGGGGAACACCCATACAGAAGCAGAGGGGGAGGGTTTTGGGGGATGTTGGCCAGGAAACTTGGAAAAGGAATAACAATTGAAATGTAAATAGAAAATACCCAAGTTAATAAAGATGGAGAAAAAACTGGAAAAAGAAAAGGGATGTTTTAACACAATGTTAAGAATAAAATATGTTCATAAAAGTTTGTGTTTATGTCTTCATCTACCTCAAGCCATTCCCCTCCTTACCTGCAGTTAAACTATATATAAATTTGAAGGGTCTCGATTCAATTACCTTTCTATATTTACTAGTCAAATTAGAAAAGGGCTCTGACTTCTTCAGGAGTTTATTTTAGTTATTTTAATGGTTTAGTGAGAATTCTACCAATCCTTTTTCTACATGTTTGCATTAATATACTGGTTTGTATAACAACACTTTCACAAGTACAGTACATATGTAGCTTCTTAGAGGAAGTAAACTTGCTAACCTGTATATGTCTTCTTCAACTTTGCGTATTGCTTTAAAACTAGAAGGATGATCCACTGAGCGTAGGACAAAGAAGAGCATGAAGACAGAGAGACGCAGAATGGGCAGATGGCTGGCCTTTCTGCTGAAAATATCTCGCGAATTCATCGGCATACTTCATGTCCGTGCCACACAAAGCTTTTTAAATTTAGCAGTGGAAGATTAAGTACAAACTTTTGGATTTCGCCTTCTTTTTTTATAGTGTCTCTGTTGCTAATGATAAAAACAAAACCACACAGTCTTAATTTGTAGGGCCTCGATTCAATTACCATTCTATATTTACTACACAAATTAGGAAAGGGCTCTGACTTCTTTAGGAGTTTATTTTAGTAGCAGACTTTGAATCTGAGGAGATGAAGAGTTGAAAGCAGCTATAGTCTAGGAACCGGAAAGAGACATATATTCAATGTTCTTCCTTTCACGCTGTGTCTGCGCTGCCCAAGGTGATGGCTTTCACAGCCCACTCAAGCTGTGAATATCTTTACAGGCAGGGAGCTGTCCCCTGCCGCCTTAGTAACACGCCTTGAACAAAGTATTAAAAGCTCAGAACAAGATGGCAATCTGAGTGTAATGAGGTTTACTAGTTTCTAAAAAAAAAAGAAAAGAAAAAAGAAAGGAAAAAATGAAACACCTTTGAAGCAACTGTCAGGAAATGAAGAAAGATTTGTACTACAGCAGAGAGGATTTCAGTGTCCGGTTAAAAAGAAAACTCATTGAAAAGACTTCAGGGAAATTTCTAGGAGATTAGGATCTTGTGGAGCATTTTGTTGAAGACAGTAAAGATTGTGGAGAGAGAGATAATAAAATAAGGGAGGGCATAAAGACTAGGATAAGCAACATCCCACCATTACAGACACAGTAGTTGTCAAACAATGGGAGTTAATATTAATTATGTCAGACTGTAAGAAATTTGTATATGATTTGAAAGTGATGATTAGCTTATGAGTTAAATTAGAGCTTAGAAATTAATTAAAACATTTGAAACAGACAAAATCCAAAAGTCAAAAAAGTACTTTTTAAAAGTTAAAGACTAGTAAAGGAAAGATAATGAATGTATTAATTCATCTGTAATGAAAGATTGAGGAAACTGGAATCTTGTCCCAGTGGCTTAAAAATTTATGATGACCTAGACCACAGGTGTGTGCAGTAAAAGTTTACTTGAATGAGACAGCACTGATTAATAATTTTTCTCTTATTTATCTCCATAATTGTAGGTAAAAGACCCTAATAATTTATACTTTCTTTTTTTTCCCATCATTGTTAAATTGGGTATTTCTTATTTACATTTCAAATGTTATTCCCGGTTTCCAGGCCAACATCCCCCTAGCCCCTCCCCCTCCCCTTCTATATAATTTATACTTTCAACATTGGTAATTCTTATTTTAATCACTCATATCAATCAACACACATATCAGGATCATGAAAGAAATAAGACCAACAATTGCTCTGTGCATTCAACAATTTACTGCCTTGTAAAGCTGTACAGTTCAGACGCTGAATACTATGTTTTTTCATTAGCAGAATCCCACCTGCAGCCTGTTCTCCTAACAAGAACTTGCAATCTGACCAGATGGGCTTTGCATGGGTGGTGGAGGTACCTGAAAAAGGAATATGATCCACATTTAGCTTCTGTAAAATAAAATAAGCATTATTAAAACCAAGAAACTTTACAATTTTTAATTAAGATTTTTTTTAACAAGGGGGAATTATTTTGCTCACAGCATTAGGTGGTCCGTGGTTGCTTGGGCCCATGTCTTTCAGCAAAACATAACTGCCACAGAAAAAAATGGTGAAGGAGACTCATTGTGTGCACTTGTGTGTACATATACGAGTGTGTGGGCACAGGCGTGTGTGTATGTGTGTGTGTGTGTGTGTGTGTGTGTGTATGTCCATCTAGAAGCCAGAGGTCAGTGTGGAGCATCTTTCTCAGTCACTTGTCATCTTACGTTAGTGTCACTTATTGTACCTAGAGCTTAATGATTAGCTAGGCTAGCAGGAGCTTCAGGAATCCTCCTGTCTCCACAATCGTCCAGTTAGTTACCTCCTCTTTAAAGTGTTAAATCTATCAAAATATTAACACCAGTTAGGGATCAAGTGTCCCACGCAGGAGCCAATGGAGCATACTTAACATTCAAACCATAACAAATATCCACTTGAAACTCAATTTAGAGAAAAGTTTGCCTCCACAAATATCCAAGTAGAGATGCGTATCATTTGAACCATGTGTTCTACCTTTGTATTCCCCCACCCCCTCTCACTCTGTCTTTCAGAATAGTTCAGGGTTGATACAGAGAAGTGTACTTCATATTCTTCCAGATATGTCAGTGTGGGTGCTCCCAGTCATCACATGCAGATGAAAGCCACTGCCTTGGTGATTCAGTAAAGTGCAATTGAAAATGAAATCAAAGCACTTCAGAAAAATTTTCGTTTCTAATATGTATTATTGTCGAACAGTGGGGAGTATTCAAAAATAATCACAAAAGAAAACTCTGCATATCTTCTGTTGTAGATGTGAATATGACTATGTGAATGGGATTCACCTTGTGTGGCTACTTCTTCAAATGAGTTAGTGTTTTGACAATTTCATACTAGTATCTAATGCATTTCAATTTCTCTCTTATTGCCCTTTTGTCCCTCCTCCCTGCCATCCCCTTTCCCAGACTACTAACTCTTAGTTTACTTTGTGGCTCATTTAATTTAACCATGACCGTCTGTATGACCATTAGATTGGAACTATACAATGGAACCTGGTTAGTTCAAACATTTGACAATTTCGCATACACTTAGTTTGGGGTTTCTTTATTGATTTTTATCTTGTGTGCATTGACGTTTTGCCTGTATGCACATCTGTGTGAGGATGTTGGATCCTGTCATTACAGACAGTTGTGAGCTGCATTGCAGGTGCTAGGAATTGAACCTGGGTCCTCTGGAAGAGTAGTCTGTACCCTTACCTTCTGAGCTACCTCTCCACCCTGAGTTTGGGATATTTTAACCACCACTCCCATTATCCTTTCATCATCCCCTCCCATTGAAACTTTTCTTCTTCCAACAATCTCTCTCTCTTACTTTGATGTCTTCATTTAAAAATAAAACAAACAAAATTATCCCTTCTTTTGAGAAGCAACTGCTTTCTTGTCTTTTGCAGGGGCCAGTCTATTCTTTCTTCTTCTCTCCTTGGGCACACAGCCCTATTCAATCAGCTAAACCAGTGACTTAACAGGAGCAGTGATAGCCCCAACCATGGTTCTGTCAGATTGTTGAGGGAAGAATAGAGGTCTCTTCTCCAGTGAGGACATTTCATTGATTAAGAAACCTCTGGTGCTGCACCTCTATGGCCACTATACTTAAGTCTGTTTGAGGAAAAGTCACTGGATCCAGACTTTCCAGAGCTTTTGGTGCTAATGGTTAACTTTTCCTAACAGGCAAAATGGGAAGGCCCAGTGGATACATTCACCTAATGTTTAATTGCTTAAACATTGTTGCTTGGTTTCTTTACATAAAAAAAAAATGACAGTGGCCATTGGTGAAATAATATTATGACCTAACATATTATTAGATACACTATATATTTTCTAAAAACAGGCTATGCAAATGACATATGTTATCTATCTATGATAAATGACTGATTCACTGAAAATATTAACATAAATTATTTATTTAGTATACTATGAAAACTTGCATCACCTGAAGCTATTAAAGAGAACGCATATAAATTGTGATTGGGATGCTGAAATGTAGCTCTTTATTGTTGATGGTTCTGGTGAGATAGGGATGGGAAGGACCAAGTTTTTGTTGCTGTTGCTGCTGTTGTGGTTGTTGTTGTTTAACAGCTGGCCATTGGAAGTTTGACCATAATCCAAAAAGTGTGTGGGCAAAACACATTAAATTATTTTCTGTTTTCCTTCATCTATTTTCTAGAAAGAGGTCATGAGTTGGGATCTAGACGTAGGAAGACTGGGAAGTTAGTGACATTGTGGTGCATCACGTAAAATTCCTGAATAATCATTAAAAAATATGTTGAATAAAAGAAAGAGAAGCCAATTCTATCACTATTTATAGCAATAATTAACAGGAATGAAATTCCTACTTGTTTTATTTCGTAATTATATATTGTTAATAGCTCTTTATTCCAATGTTGAAATTACATTTAATTATTTTTGTTTCCAGTTACCTCTCAAACTGACCAAATACCTGGAAATCATGCCAAAATGCTGATTGTGAGTCAGTAGGTCAGTACTGGAACTTGACACACATTACTTCTAGCAGGATCCTAGTGCTGAGGGACACCTGGGCTGGAGGTCAGCTTTAAGAAGTAAGAGATAGCTGTGAATTCTTTGTTTAGCTCTGAACCCCATTTTTAATAGGGTTATTTGTCTCCCTGCAGTCTAACTTCATGAGTTCTTTGTATATTTTGGATATGAGCCCTCTATCTGTTGTAGGATTGGTAAAGATCCTTTCCCAATCTGTTGATTGCCGTTCTGTCCTAACAACGATGTCCTTTGCTTTACAAAAGCTTTATAGTTTTATGAGATCCCATTTGTCGATTCTTGATCTTAGAGCAGAAGCCATTGGTGTTTTGTTCAGGAAATTTTCTCCAATGCCCAGGTGTTCGAGATTCTTCCCCACTTTTTCTTCTATTAGTTTGAGTGTATCTGGTTTGATGTGGAGGTCCTTGATCCACTTGGACTTAAACTTTGTACAGGGTGATAAGAATGGATCGATCTGCATTCTTCTACATGCTGACCTCCAGTTGAACTGGCACCATTTGCTGAAAATGCTATCTTTTTTCCATTGGATGGTTTTGGCTCCTTTGTCAAAAATCAAGTGACCATAGGTGTGTGGGTTCATTTCTGGGTCTTCAATTCGATTCCACTGGTCTACCTGCCTGTGTCTGTACCAATACTATACAGTTTTTACCACTATTGCTCTGTAATACTGTTTAAGTTCAGGGATAGTGATACCCCCGGAAGTCCTTTTATTGTTAAGGATAGTTTTAGCTATCCTGGGTTTTTTGTTATTCCAGATGAATTTGTAAATTGTTCTAACTCTATGAAGAATTGGATTGGAATTTTGATGGGGACTGCATTGAATTTGTAGATCACTTTTGGTAAAATGGCCATTTTTACTATATTAATCCGGCCAATCCATAAGCATGGGGGATCTTTCCATCTTCTGAGATCTTTTTCAATTTCTTTCTTCAGAGGCTTGAAGTTCTTATCATACAGATCTTTCACTTGCTTGGTTAAAGTCACACCGAGGTATTTTATATTATTTGGGACTATTATGAAGGTGTCATTTCCTAATTTCTTTCTCGGCTTGTTTCTCTTTTGTGTAGAGGAAGGCTACTGATTCCAGGGACTAAACCACTACCCAAAGACTATACATGGACTGACCCTGGGCTCCAACTGCATAGGTAACAATGAATAGCCTAGTAAGAGCACCAGTGGAAGGGGAAGCCCTTGGTTCTGCCAAGACCGAACCCCTAGTGAACGTGATTGTTGTGGGGAGGGCAGTAATAGGGGTGGAGGATGGGGAGGAGAATACCCATATAGAAGGGGAGGTGGAGGGGTTAAGGGGATGTTGGCCTGGAAACCGGGAAAGGGAATAACAATTGAAATGTAAATAAGAAATAACCAATTTAATGAAGATGGAGAAAAAAAAAAGAAGTAAGAGACAAAATATTGAGACTCCCCATGCAGTGTAGATGGATGCAAGAACAATATATTGGCAGTTGACGATTTACTCTTTAGTTCTAGCTTCTTCATTAGAAAAATGTTGTTGGGGCTGAGGAAATAGCTCAGGGGTTTACTATAGGATTTTGCTAAGAACCCATGTTCAGTTCCCAGCACCCATATGAAGCAGCCCAAAACTGCCTTATAGCTCCTGCTCAGTGGGCTCTGACAGGCCCTCTTCTGCCCTCCACAAAAACAGACATAGACATACATACAGTAAAACATGAAATAAAATCTTGGAAAAGAACAACCTTTCTAGAAAATATTAAAATATGTGATTTTTTTTAAAAAAAGCTCCCTGGTCTTTTATTATCTCATTTAATATTAAAATATTGAAATGAGTTAAACAATATTCATATGCACATAGCAGATACTTACTAGCAGTTATTGACAAGCATGGAAAATTCGCCAGAACATGTATTTTTTTTTAAAGTCTATTATTCTTAGTACAAAGGATGAGCAGCTACAGTTAGGTAACTGTGGTGCAGATTTCATGTCGGTATTCAATCTTCATTTTCTTGTAACAGTCTAGTTGACAAACAGATGCATAAGATCCTGTCATTCTCAATGAAGAAGTGAGTCTATAATTAAATGCTGTTCACACTTGAGTCGCCTAAAGTTCATACTGAAAAGACAAGTTGAAATAGTGGGGATGAGACACTCTTCTGATCAAGTGGCTTCGTAAAAATATACAGTGTAATGTGGCTGTCAATCAAAGTAGCCTCTTTAAGGCAACCTACATTAGAAAATGACATGTGATTTTTCTGCCCTTGTTTTGCAGTAGGTGCTACTTCAGAATAGTGAGCCTGATTTTAATATAAAATAGGCACGATAATTCAGAGGTTGTTGAATGTAACTGGCCCTCTAGCCAGAGGATATTGAAATATGCTGGAAAGCAATATCATTTCATCCAAGATGCACAAAATTTATCAAATGTCAGTCATAAAATTTCATTTCTTTTATCTTCTAAGATTTCCTTTTACATTCTGTTTATAAAGTAGGGGTAGTTTAGTGTATGTGTGATAGCATGGAAGTCATCAACAGGTAGGTTTCTTGTTTCAAGGTAAATGGCAAATGTTTGATTGAATGGCTGATGGATCAAGTCTACCTTGTCTTACTAATATTAAATAATAGCAATAATAATATATGAACATCTTCAGGTCTTTTGTTGTTGCTGCTCTGATCCACTCAGCTAAGTCTGCTTTGGCTTTTGGTTACTAGTCATTGTTCCACCAATGTTGTTGCCACAATTTGAAAGGACTTAATGGAGCCTCATATGAATTTATTTTGCTCAATGTTCCCTTAACATAAGAAAATGTACTAAAATGGTGTGTATTTTCATCAGAGAAATGTGAAGGTGGCTTAAGATTTGTTTTTAATTTACAGGCTAGATTTTTAAGCTAGCAGCATTCACAAGAACTGCAATGTTGTTCCAAACAACAACAAAAATGTGACATCTACTTTAAAGTCAATACATCACACCAATATTCACACAATTATAGTATGGCATTAGGAGCTTTTTCAACTTTTTGTGAGAATTTCATATATAAATACTGAATTTATATCATATCTGCCCTCTCCTCCCTCAAATTTCTATGTTCCCTGACTCGCTCGTGCCCTCATTTTTTTAACTATTATTAATACATATCTATACACACATAAATATATAAATACAACTTGCTGGTTCCATTCAGTGTTGCTCATATGTAAATATTTTAGGACTGTCTACTTGGTATATTAGATGACAAACTATAAGGCTTATCCTTGGAAAAGACTGAGCATCCCACTCATTTACTAAAGTTCTGTAGCTCTTTGTCCAGGGTTGGGGTCTTATGAGATTACCACCATCCACACTAATGTGTCAACCAATGCCAGTTACGTAGGTCTTATATGGGAAACCACATTGTTGAGACTTCAAGGGTGAAACTTCCCTGTTACACATAGAAGACACAATTTCTTAGCAGACACCTTGGTCCTCTGGCTCTTAGTAATCTTCCTGCATCCTTTGCTGAGATGTTCCCTGAGCCTCAGAAATAGGGGTTGTATTGTAGATACAGGGGTTGGGCAAGAAATGATCAGTTTTACTCTGCATTTTGACCAATTGTAGATTTGTGTAATCATACATTTTAACACTAAGCTGAGCCAATCTGAAAATGACTTCCCATGTGCCACAGGGGCTGCTTGTTTCTTCAGTCTATCTTTTTTATGAAGCAGGTCACACACTCCTTTCCCCTTGCTACCTACAGCAGGCAGAAGAGCTGGCCTTGCCCCTCACTGGCTGTTGCACTCAGGAGAGCAGGCCTTATACGTCACCTGGGCAGCACCTGTAGAGATGAATTTGGTAAGGTTCTAATGAGACAAAACTGAAGACATGAGCTCATGGGAAAGCTGGCCTCACCCCTTGTTTGCACTTGGGTGTACTAGCCAGAATAGTGTTGGAGAACTGGCTCTGGTTGTTTGGTTAAGGAGGAACTAGTGGATTGACTGACTTAGCTACTATCCAGGCCCAGATTGAGGGTTTTGAGTTGACCCGCCCCAACATCTACTCCATCTGTGAACTACTAGAGTACATAAAGGAGCAAGTCCTACAGATTCAAAGCCGCAGGATCTCCAAGACACGGGGCAACAAATGTATTATTGAGAATAGTCCTGGTGAAGATGAAGATAGTGTAACAGAAGCCAGGAAATCTTCTACACTTGATCTTAGCCAAAAGGCCAAGAAGCGATAGAAGCCTCATTGCAATGAATGGTTGCAAATAAAGATGCTTGGACAAAAGGGTGTATGTGTGACATACTGTGACACACTGCAGCTTCCATAGTATGATGGGTTTTGATGTTGCTGTTTCTGTTGGTTTTGTGTGGTGGGGCAAGGACAGAGAGCAGCTATGGAGGGATGGGGAGATGAGTAGGATTGGGGTGCATGATGTGAAATTAACAAAGAATCAATAAAAATTAATTTATATTATATATAATATAAAACAAAAATCATCTCATCAAATTTTGGCAAAACAAGCCAACAAGAAAACTAAAAAGTTCCAAGAGAAGGCACGAAAATCAGGAATGCATTCAGGAATCACACAAAAGAACTAAATTGAAAGGCGCAGAGGCACATATTTGTACAGACCCTGTGCATGTTGTTTCAGTCTCTTTGAGTTAATATGAGCTGTGCCCAAGTTGTTTCAGAGGGTCATGTGCTCCTGGTATCCTCCATTCCTTCCTTCTACCCAATTCTCCTCTTTCATGGGGTTCCTTGAGCTCTGAGAAAGAACTTGATGGAGATAACCCATTTCAAACTGTTGTATTACAAAGTCTCTCTCTCTCTCTCTCTCTCTCTCTCTCTCTCTCTCTCTCTGCTGTTAGTTTCTGTATTTGTTCCAATCTGCTGCTGGAGGAAGCATCTCTGATGATGACTGCATAAGGGCATAAGGCAGAACTCTATGAGTATTGGCCTTGCAGTCTTAAGAGAGACTTGGATGCCAAGGGCAGTCACTTCTTTTATTACTGGTTATTGAGGTAAAAATTAAAAAGGAATGTTTTCTATCAATTCCTGTGAGCCGGATCCATGGCTGCTACTCTGCCACGTGGTCCACAAGCTGACCTCTTCTAGCTATCTCCCTTTTAGCTGCCCTGTCTGCGAGATCCCCTAAGTGGTAGTTTCCACACCAACTTGGCGTGCACGCGCGCGCACACACACACACACACACACACACACACACACACCTCATTTTACCGGCCCAGCGCATTCTTACTCTGTGAGAGCAACAGAACCAGGTCTGCAAGCTCCAACTGCCTCTCAGCCATTTCTTTCACATACTGTTCTCTTTAGCCCAGTAAAATCAAAGTTCCAGAAACTTGTAATTTAGCAATTAGATTTATATGTTAAATTCTCAATCCACAATTCATCCACACAATAAATTCACTGCCAATTGATAAATATATAAACCACCCACCTAGATAAGATAAAATCAATCTAGTTCACCTAAATCTGATCCATCCTCCTGTGTAGACTCCATCTTGATCTCCCTCCTTCCTCCTCTCTCCCACCTTACAAAAACTTTGTTCCCGCCCTACTCTCTACTGTCCAATCATTGTCTTAACATCAACCAACAACTGGTGACATTGGACACTGAAGGAAAATTCTACAGACATAATTAGGATCTCTTTCACAGTTAATTATTTGCAACATTTCTACAAATCCTCGTATTTGTGGTGCATTCCTTCTTTCTCGTCACAATTTTCAAAGTGAACAAGCAGACTGAATGAGAATAATTACTGAAACAAATGGTGCTTTTGGTTAAAATCTGTATAGTAACCTCCCTTGAGTAACTTAGTACATGATGGCATATGCAGATTAACATAATTTTCAATAGGCATATCTGTTATGTTATGTACATATTAATAAGGTTTAAAATGAATAGAGCAGCTATTAGTCACATATGTGTGTGGTGATTAACCTTGATTGTCAGCTGCATAAGATCTGGGATTGATCAGAAAGTACCCTGACTGCATCTGGAAGGCTACCTCCAAAGATTAACTGAGAATGGGAAAACAATCCCCCAAAGTGGGTAGCACCTTCCAACAAGTTGCCTAATACACAGATGTCTACTACTGACTCTATTCTTGCTGAGGAAGAGTGTTTATCCTTCTTGGAGTGGAGATACGTGGTTCCACCTACCACCAACTTTTGCTGACATCATACTCTATTCTTTGAACTACCAATGTTCCCAGGAATTCTGCAGACTTTTGGTATCAGATAGGAAATTCTGAGGAACCTAGCATTGGGGTGAGGATAGCTACCCAGTTTTCAGTCTCTGAGGCATGCAGGTAGCAATTATTGGACTAGATATAACCTATTGTGTGAGCCAGTATATCCGTTTAATAGGATATACATATTCTATTCTCTCCATTGGAGAGATCTGTCTTCTACACAATGACAAATAGTGGATTCAACTATTATTATTTCTTGTGCACAAAACCTAGTCCTTTAAGATAATAAAAGTAGCCATATATGAGGCAGATTATTTTTATAATTTTTATATATTGTCACTATTGTGCTGTTGCCTAAATACTGGACTTAACACTCAGAATTGATTGTAAATTTCGAATAATTATTTGGAAATGCCATAATTGATACAATCCCATTTTGATTTTTGCTATTTTCATTATTTTTCTGGTTTGAAAATAAAGGTTATGTGAGCTCCACTGGAATTTTGGGTTAAAATCCTGGTTTAACAAGTTGCCTGCTTCTTAATGATAGGTATTAAGGGAAATGGGATTTAAATTTGCTTTTATAGATAGAAGGAGAGTGTACCCAGTTTATCCGAATCACATGGGGATTTCACCCATGATTCAGAACTAAGTAGAAATAAATAAAAGAAAATAAATATATAAATAAATAAATAAATAATAAGTAACATCAGGCAGAGTGAATACAGATATATCTTATAGAGCTATTAATAAATAAAGTCTGAGACTCCAAGTTGAGAGCTTAAAAGATAGATAGTATAAAGATATAATGCTCTAATAAGTCTTACAGGATACTCATATTCTTTCTTTTTCTGGTTTGGTTTTTTTTTCAATTTATATCACACATTTATTAAGTCAAGGAACTATAATAGGAAAATACATTTGTTTTGCTTAAAGGCATACTTGGCAATGAACCATTGTACAAATTATTAAACATCTGAAACAACAACGCATAACAGACTGTCTGCATAAAAATGTTACACAAATAAACCAAGCTTATTTACCTGTCTTAGGTCAGAAATGTAGATCAGAAGACAAAAAGAGCAATGGTTTTAAATAATGTGAATGAGTTTCAGTCTTGGCTGTGTCATTTGAGTGAGTTAGTTTCTCTGAGCCTTGGTTTCTCCATCTCATGGAACCATTGAAAGAACTGAGAAAAATATATAGACTAAACCCAAGGACTGATGTCCTGGTCCTTATGACTGATATGGTTGCTATTACTGTTTTTTGTAGTAACAAACCCCAACTAATTGAGAAACACTGGCATTCAAACCTAGGTCTTAGTCACACCAAGGCAATGTTTTACCATGAGCTTGCTTCGCTTTGGAAAGACGCCACTGGAACATCCTTTTTTAACATTTTTCATTGGATACTTTTTATTTACATTCCAAATGTTATCCCCTTTCCTAGTTTCCCATCCATAAACGCCCTATACCATCCCCCATCTATAAACCCCCTATACCATCTCCTCTCCCCCTTCTTCTATGAGGGTCTTCCCCCACTCATCCACCCACCACTTCACACCTCTCCAACCTGACATTCCCCTACACTGGGGAATCCAGCCTTAGCAGGACCAAGGGCTTCTCCTCCCATTGGTGCCCAATGAGGCCATCCTCTGCTACATATGCAGCTGGAGCCATGGGTCTGTCCTTGTGTACTCTTAGGATGGTGGTTTAGTCCCTGGGAGCTCTGGTTGGTTGGTATTGCTGTTCTTATGGGGTTGTAAGCCCCTTCAGCTCCTTCAATCCTTTCTCTAACTCCTCCAACAGGGATCCCATTCTCAGTTCAATAGTTGGCTGCAAGCATCTGTCTCTTTATTTGTCACACTCTGGCAGAACCTCTTAGGAGAAAGTTGTATCAGATTCCTGTCAGCATGCATTTCTTGGCATCAGCTATAATGTCTGATTTTGGTGGCTGTATGTATATAGGCTAGATTCCCCATGTGGGGCAGGCTCTGAATGGCAATTCCTCCAGTCTCTGCTCCAAAGTTTGTCTAAATATCCCCTCCTGTGAGCATTTTGTTCCCCCTTCTAGGAAGGACTGAGCATCCACATTTTGGTCTTCCTTATTCTTGACCTTCATATGATCTGTGGATTGTGTCTTGTGTAATCCAAACTTTTGGCCTAATATCCACTTATCAGTGAGTGCATACTGTGTGTGTGTGTGTGTGTGTGTGTGTGTGTGTGTGTGTGTGTGTGTGAGAGAGAGAGAGAGAGAGAGAGAGAGAGAGAGAGAGAGAGAGAGAGAGAGATTGGGTTACCTCACTCAGGATGATATTTTTCTAGTTCCATCCATTATGAATTTTATAAAGACATTGTTTTTAATAGTTAAGTAGTACCCCATTGTGTAGATGTACCACATTTTCTGTATCTATTCCTCTGTTGAAGGACATCTGGGTCCTTTCCAGCTTTTGACTATTATAAATAAGGCTACTATGTACATAGTGGAGCATGTGTCCTTGTTATATGTTGGAGCATCTTTTGGGTATATGCCCAGGCCAGGTATAGTTGGGTCCTCAAGTAGTACTATGTCCAATTTTCTGAGGAACCTCCAGACTGATTTCCAGAGTGGTTGTTCCAGCTTGCAATCCCACAAACAATGGAGAAGTGTTCCTCTTTCTCCATATCCTTGAAAACATCTGTTGCCACCTGAGTTTTTTATCTTAGCCATTCTGACTGGTGTGAGGTGAAGTCTCAGGGTTGTTTTGATTTGCATTTCCCTGATGACTAAGGATGTTGAACATTTCACTCATATTCTTTCTAATGTGTGCTTCATGGGAATTTTGAGTTAAAATCCTGGTTTGACAAGTTACCTACTTTTTAGTGACAGGTATTATTGGAAATGTGATTAAATTTGTTTTTATAGTTAGAAGGAGAGAGTACGGAGTTTATCCGAATCACATGGAGATTTTCACCTGTAGTTCGAACTTAGGGAAAATTAGTCACTGACTTCAAGCAGAGAGTGATAATATAAGTCTGACACTCCAAGTAGAGAGTTTAACATATATTTTGGCTAAAATCTTAGTTTGACAAGTTGCTTACCTATTGGTATTGGTATTAATAAAAGGGTGATCAAATTGTTTTATAAATTACCCTTCTACAGCCTCTGTTCTAAACTTTGCCTCCCTACTCCCTCCCAAGGGTATTCTTGTTTCCCCTTTTAAAGAAGGAATGAAACATTCACATTTTGGTCATCCTTCTTGAGTTTCATGTGTTCTGTGGATTCAGAGCCTGCCCCACATGTGGCTCATACATATACGGCCACCAAACTAGATAAGATGGATGAAGCAAAGAAGTGCAGGCCGACAGGAACTGGATTTGATCTCTCCTGAGAGACACACCCAGATTACAGCAAATACATAGGCGAATGCCAGCAGCAAACCACGGAACTGAGAACGGGACCCCCATTGAAAGATTCAGAGAAAGGACTGAAAGAGCTTGAAGGGGCTTGAGACCCCATATGAACAACAATGCCAACCAACCAGAGCTTCCAGGGACTAAGCCACTACCCAAAGACTATACATGGACTTACCCTGGTCTCCAACTGCATAGGTAGCAATGAATAGCCTAGTAAGTGGAAGGGGAAGCCCTTGTTCCTGCCAAGACTGAACCCCCAGTGAACATGATTGTTGGGGGAAGGGCGGTAATGGGGGGAGGATGGAGAGGGGAGCACCCATATAGAAGGGGAGGTGGATGCATGCAAGGAAAGACCATTACTGACTAAAGAGTGCCCCCCAGCCCAGGGAAGTCATGATTATTTAATAATTTATCTAGTAATTTGTTTAATAATCATGAACATGATCATGTTTTAATAAATGTGAATACGAGCAATGAGTTCATAGTTTATAATTAACTAAATAAATATTTTACCGAATCTTATTTCCATTTTGTTGAAGGCATTAATGACTGAATGAATACCTTTAGTAGAACTGCCCTATTAAAAAAAAAAAAAAAAAAAGAAAAAAAGAAGGGAGGTGGAGGGGTTAGGGGGATGTTGGCCTGGAAACCAGGAAAGGGAATAACAATTGAAATGTAAATAAGAAATACCCAATTTAATAAAGATGGAGAAAAAAAGAAAAATATAAATTACCCTTCTAAAGCCATATGGCTCAATGATGCTGGCTAGTTAGGGTTTGTGGTTATTTTGATATTTACCACACCAGGAGGGTCATGTTCTCTTAACGTGGGCTCCACGGGAATTTGGGATTAATTTCCTCATATGGCAAATTAGAAAAGCCTAAACAGGCTCATACACTATTGTTTAGTTTACTTCTTTTTTTAAAAAATTGTTCTACTTGTCATAATGTGTGCGATTTTGAGTCTTGTTATATTATTTCTCTGAGGGAGAATACAAGATACAAGCTTTTTTGATTACAGACTAAAGAACATGGTATTGTTTTCTTTGTGTTTTTAAAAAATATGATTAGGCTCTGGATACCTTCCAGAGTCATATGAATTAGATTTGATGAAAGAAGATTCAAGAGAATAAAACAAACAGAAAAAAACAAAATTTCATCCTAACGTATCTGTACATCGTACCTAGACTGATTCAATCCATACAGATAACTTGAGGATACTAAAATTTTGTTTGAGATTTTTATATTACAGAATGTTCCATCAGACCTACTTGAACTCTTGATCCTCAGGATGCAGTCCAAGACAGACATCAAAGACTACAATTGGTGTTGTGGCCAACTTCATCATCCCCGGCCCTTCTAGATATCTCAATGCCCATGTACAGCTTGAAGAAGCCATTGAAGAGTCATCTCCCCAATTCCCTGGACTTTGGGGGGCTAAAGTTTGTTTTTCTGAGGAATTTAGAAATGGTCATAATCAAGATGGATGAAGCAAAGAAGTGCAGGCAGACAGGAACCGCATGTAGATCTCTCCTGAGAGACACAGCAAGAATACAACAAATACAGAGGTGAATGCCAGCAGCAAACCACTGAACTGAGAACAGGACCCCCGTTGAAGGAATCAGAGAAAGAACTGGAAGAACTTGAAGGGGCTGGAGACCCCATATGAACAACAATGCCAAGCAACCAGAGCTTCCAGGGACTAAGCCACTACCAACGACTATACATGGACTGACCCTGGACTCTGACCTCATAGGTAGCATTGAATATCCTAGTAAGATCATCAGTGTAAGGGGAAGCCCTTGGTCCTGCTAAGACTGAATGTGATGGTTGGGGAGGCGGCAATGGGGGGGGAGGGGGAGGGAACACCCATAAAGAAGGGAAGGGAGGGATTAGGGGGGATGTTGACCCCGTAAACCGGGAAAAAGGAATAACACTCAAAATGTAAATAAGAAATACTCAAGTTAAAAAATAAAATAAAACAAAACAAAACAAAATGTCAATGACTTGTTTCAATAAAAAAACCAAAAAGAGCCCATGAAAAAAAAAAAAAAAAGAAATGGTCATAATTTAACAGGGAGAATTAGCTCAAATTGATTATACACCCAGAATCTCATTTGGGAGAAATCCTTATATTTATTACTAAGCTAAAGTTATAATATTTTACATTGGTAAAGAATTTGATACAAGATTAGATTTTCTTCAATATAAAATTTTTATCGATTTAAAATTAATATTGTTACTCTCATGTGTAGGCATTGTGCCTAGCAACACATTAACATAAAGGCTTCTACCCAGTCCTTTACTGGTATTAAAAAACAGATCTGAGATGAGTAAACATATGAGTTAAGGGCCAAATAGCAAATTTATGCTCTAAGTTTATTGGTAGAGTGCTTTCAAGATAATTTATTAAGATAATTAATTGACAACAGTCCAGATTACTTACATAGTTAGATGGTTTTCAAAAACGTCAGAAATCCACAAAATCTGACATTTAGTGTTATTTATCTTTTGTGAAGAAATGTCTGCTCCTAACTGCTCCCCTTTGGTGGATTCAAAGAAGAAATTGAACATCTCCGCCTGCAGGTAAGGTGATGTATTGTGGCGAGACAGCCACTCAGCAAATATTGCCTCTATTAATCTACAGACTAAATACTGTCCAGAAAAAGACACATTACAGAGTAAGTTGACTGATAGTTTCTGTCAAGTCAGAGTGCTCAGCCCCTCAAAATTCTGTGCATCAAAAGTCTGTCAAATGATCCTAGGTCAGAAGGCTGAAGACTTGCTCTCATGTGTTGCTGACAGGGAACAGTACAAGTAGAAAATTGTCTCTATAACCTGTCTCAGTTCTAGAAGCCATGTTAGGCTTCTTATATTTACATATATATTGGTCATTCTCAAATTTTTGATGGGATTGGAGACATTGTAGTCTCATAGCCTACTCAGGCTATTTAACTTTGAGAATACATATTTAATTAGATAGTTATCAGATAGTATATAAGCTAGCCAGAATATAACATGGACTTTATGCCTTTTTTAAGTTGAAATAGGTAACTAAGTGTTCTATTTAACTAATAAATGTTGGACTGGGTGTTAGGTATATTTTATACTTTTAAATTACAAAATTATAATAGTTGTCCTCAGCTAATATTTAAAAGGTTTTTTTTAATTAGACAGAAAGAGTAAAATGTAGGTTGATGGATGTCATTATGTGGGTGAAAGCAGGTACAGAATAGAATGAGGCCTGTCATTGGACGAGAAGGAAGGATGGGAGCAGGAGAAAAGTTTCAGAGAGGAGAGGAAGCTGGAGTGAGGGAGAGGGAGCTGAGAGAACATGGCAGTGAACGTTAAGATTCTTTTCTGCACATATTCCAGGTTGTTATGACTATTCTTAAGAGATGGATGTGTACAGGATTTTGTTGTCTAGATGGGCAAATTTTATCTTATCAATTGGATCAAAGGCTATTGTGTGATTCATTCTTTCATGTGGCGACTTAATAGAATTCAAGAGAGTGTATGGTGGCAGGATGTACCCACCCACCACAGAATTGGGATGTTTATGACTGGCATGGTGGAAACCAGCCAAGAGAGCTGTGAGGGCAGGGTGGACTGACAGGGTGCCCTGTTGGAATGGCTCATGGACAATGGGTCAGAAAGTAGATGAGGACAGCACGGAGCTGCTGAGATAAATTGGTGCTAGTTCCAATGGCCCACCAGAACCAGAACTAGCAAGAAAGTATGACTGCCAGGGTACACATAGGAATAAGTTCACCCCTTTTTTAATTTTTACCATAACACATAATACATGAGACATTTACTGCAAGCTATGACACATGGCATCAGCTGAAAATCTATAAAATCAACCAGTATAATGTGAGGCATCTATAATCCCAGTACTAGAGAGCTTAAGATGGGAGAGGTGATACAAATTCAAGGTCCTCACGGAATGCATATTGAGTACCAGACCAGCAAAGTTTACCTAGTGAGACCCTGCCCCAAAATACCAAGAACAAAAAAAAAACCACACAAGGTTTATAGCATACTAATTTCTACATTAATGTTACAAAGATCAAAGACACCGCTCCATTAACATGGCTTAAATATCTTTAATCGTTAACTTAGAAAAGTAGGTCTTCAGGCTAAATTTCAGTATGGATGCTAAATATTTAGTTTGTTTGTTTTGTTTTCAGGTAATGAAGAAGCTTCATCTTTTCCCCCTCTTAGCAAATATAAGTAGTTTTCCAGACAAATCTAGTGGTAATAGCTGCGGACTTCTTCTTCTGTGCACATGTGCTGAGATGTTCTGTTTCCTAGCTTTATTATTTGATATTATTTCAGTGATTGTTCGGCACAGACGAAATTCAGCTCTCTTAAGATATGACAGACATCATCTCTTATTTTCATTAAACATGCTCTAGGAAGAGAGGGTGGTTATAGAAATCAGATAAGAATTAACATCTAAAAGTTTAAACATGATTATAAAATATCTTCTTTAGAAAATTATGAGGCGTTTCCCACAACTTAGCCCTCCAAAATTAAGACATCATCAGTGCAGGTGAAAGATTTTGCCACCTGATGTGTTACACAAGCCCTCATTTATGTCCACAAAAATGAGGTCTGATTTCAGAGCTTGCTGAAGAGTTGGAAGTGTCTAAGTCTTGAGAATCAGGAACATGTGCTCCAAAGCTTTGTGCTTTCACATAATTTCTTTATTTTCCTCTCTCTAAATGTGACTTAGCCAACATAAATCTGTTCCATCACATGCATTATGCAACATGTCAACAGTTTCCCATGACTGTCAGAGATATTTTACAGTGAAGTAAAAAAGTTATCAAATAAGCAAATTAACAAACATTTCTCAATTCAGAGTTGCCAATCAAACCAAGATATTTCCACTGATGATCATTTCTTGTGCCAATTATTTTTCGAGAGATTTGGCCAGCCTGTGTTAGGCAACTTCTCCTTTCCATGTCAGCATTCAGACACTATAAACATCCTCAATGGAAGCAAGCAAGAAGTGGGCTCAGTGAGAAAATTCTTTAAGATACATCACTTTGATCTCTCACTTTTTAAAATCTGATTTTTCCCCATTACCTCACCTGTGATACTCTAGGCTATCCCAATGGTCTGTCAGGAATATTTCTAATGCAAATGACCCTCAAATGTATATTTTTGAAACTAGAAATGATGTGACATTTCTTCTGAATATCATGACTCCTTCTATTTCCACTGGAAATGCACAGAAATAGCACTATAAACAATGGCATGCATTTCACTGCTCTCCACTAATATCAGGGTAAAGAGGGGATGAGTTCCTCTGTAATGTTCCTTGTTCAATATAGACAATATATGACATAACAATGCTGTTCCTTGGTAATAGACAAGCCAATATGAAGGTTATGTGCTATCAGGAAGAATTTGACACAAGTAAGGGAGAGGAAACTGCAGAACGAGTCAATAAAAACAAACAAACAAACAAAAACAGAGAAAAGAGACCATATTTAAAGAAAAAGAATATAAACAAAATCCACTACTTCCTTGTAATATAACCTACAAAGTATTTCTTCAACATTTATTTGCCTAGGATGTATAGTACCTGCCTAACATTGTGGGAGTGGGTGTTAAGCATAAAGCAGAGTACAAGCATCTTCAAATACCTTTTGTTTTTTTGAAATGGAAAATCACTGAACAGATAATTACACCAAAAATATTCTGTAAAAAAAGAAGTCATTTGTATTGTGGAAGGGTGTAATTTGAATAGGACAAGTTCACTTAGAGAAAAATAACATATCAACCCAGACCTAAAGGATAAAAGAAAAATGACTAAACAAAGACACAGAATCAAATAAAAATATACTAAGAAAAATAAGAGCTATATAAGATCTCAAGATAAGCAATTGGCATCATTAATAACATGAGAAAATATAACACAGATGAATACAGATAAGAAAGAAAAAAAATTTGATGTTGCTTCAAAGAACTTTGAAAGTTGTTTTAAAGTCAGTGTGTGAGACACTGCCCGGAACTGAAGGGACCAGATCAACAGTTCTCTGAACCCAAATCCTGTGGGAGGGAGAGCTAAACCTACAGAGGGACAGACATGCCTAGAAAGCCAGAAGAGACTACATTCTGCCCACATTTCTGCCTCCAGAGGAAAACACCTAATGCCATCTGGGACCCCAGTGCATGGGGGCTCCAGAAAAGGCAGCGCAGGCCCTCCTGGTTGCCACCCTCACGAAGAGCTCAAAAGCAACACCCCACAAGCAAACTTAAGCTGGGGGACCACAGGTAAGACAAACTTTTCTTCTCCAAACAACCTGCCTGGGGGTCTCAGGACACACAGAGGCAAAATTCCACTGGGACCAGACACTTCCAGTTTTTAGCTGGAGCCCCAACCTCACTGATCCCTGCCCACAGTTCACTGCTCCCAAACCCCTTGGGAAAGAGAGCTCACCGCCCGGAGAGGTGGGCACTCCTGAGACTGTAAAGTAGGAGAGACCACCAATACTGCCCAGCCCTGCCCACATCCCTGGCCCAAGAAAAAACTGTATACGGCCTCTGGGAAACAGAAGATAGGTGCACTGGAGCTGCAGGTCCCCTGCACTCCAGACACCATCTAGACCTGAAGCAACCAGATCAACAGCTCTCTGCACCCAAATCCCATGGGAGGGAGAGCTAAACATTCAGAGAGGCAGACACGCCTTTGAAGCCAGAAGAGACTACACTCTGCCCACATTTCTGACTCCAGAAAAAAACACCTAATGCCATCTGTGACCCAGTGCTCAGGGGCTCCTGGAAAAGGCAGCGCAGGCCCTCCTGGTTGGCACCCTCAACTAGAGCTCAAAAGTAGCCCCCCACAAGCAACTTGAGCCTTGGGATGACAGGTAAGACCAACTTTTCTGCTCCAAGTGACCAGCCTGGTAGACTCAAGACACGAGCCCACAAGAACAGCTGAAGACCAGTAGACAGGAAAGACTACACGCCTGAAAACAGAACGCTCCGTTCCCATAACTGCCTGAAAGAAAACACAAGAAGAGGTCTACAGCACTCCTGACACACAGGCCTATAGGACAGTCTAGCCACTGTCAGAAATAGCAGAACAAAGTAACACCAGAGACAATCTGATGGCAAGATGCAAGCGCAGGAACCCAAGCAACAGAAACCAAGACTACATGGCACCATCGGAGCCCAGTTCTCCCACCAAAGCAAACACTTATTATCCGAAAACACCAGAAAAGCAAGATTGAAAATCATATTTGATCATGATGCTGGAGGACTTACTCCCTTAGAGAAACGCAGGAAAACATAAATAAACAAATAGAAGCATGTGGAGAGAAATCCTGAAAGAATTCCAGGAAAACACAATGAAACAGGAATTAAAAATGGAAATAGAAGCAATAAAGAAAGCACAATGGGAAAGAACCCTGGACATAGAAAACCAAAGGAAGAGACAAGGAGCCATAGATACAAACATCATCAACAGAATACAAGAGATAGAAGAGAGAATCTCAGGAGCAGAAGATTCCATAGAAATCATCTACACAACTGTCAAAGATAATGTAAAACAGAAAAAGCTACTGATCCAAAACATACAGGAAATCCAGGACTCAATGAGAAGATCAAACCTAAGGATAATAGGTATAGAAGAGAGTGAAGACTCCCAGCTCAAAGGACCAGTAAATATCTTCAACAAAATCATAGAAGAAAACATCCCTAACCTAAAGAAAGAGATGCCCATAAACATACAAGAAGCCTACAGAACTCCAAATAGATTGGACCAGAAAAGAAACTCCTCCCATCACATAATAGTCAAAACATAAACTGCACAAAAAAGGAAGAATATTAAAAGCAGAAAGGTCAAGTAACATGTAACAGCAGACCTATCAATCACACCAGACTTCTCACCAGAAATTATGAAAGCCAGAAGATCATGGACAGATGTCATACAGACCCTAAGACAACACAAATGCCAGCCCAGGTTACTGTATCCTGCAAAACTCTCAATTGATATAGATAGAGAAACCAAGATATTCCATGACAAAACCAAATTTACATAATATCTTTCTACAAATCCAGCACTACAAAAGATAATAAATGGTAAAGCCGAACATAAGGAGGCAAGCTACACCCGAGAAAAAGCAAGAAACTAATCGTCTTGGCAACAAAACAAAGAGAAGAAAAGCACATGAACATAATCTCACATCCAAATATGAATATAACACAAAGCAATAATCACTATTCCTTAATATCTCTCAACATCAATGGTCACAACTCCCCACTAAAAAGACATAGATTAACAAACTGGATACACAATGAGGAGCCTGCATTCTGCTGCCTACAGGAAACACACCTCTGAGACAAAGACAGACACTACCTCAGAGTGAAAGGCTGGAAAACAACTTTCCAAGCAAATGGTCTGAAGAAGCAAGCTGGACTAGCCATTCTAATATCGAATAAAATCGATTTTCAACTAAAAGTCATCAAAAAAAGATAAGGAAGGACACTTCATATTCATCAAAGGAAAAATCCACCAAGATGAACTCCCAATCCTATATATCTATGCTCCAAGTACAAGGGCACCTACATACATAAAAGAAACGTTACTAAAGCTCAAAGCACACAATGCACCTCACACAATAATGGTAGGAGATTTCAACACCCACTCTTATCAATGGACAGATCATGAAAACAGAAATTAAACAGAGACATAGACAGACTAAGAAAAGTCATGAACCAAATGGACTTAACAGATATTTATAGAACATTTGATCCTAAAACAAAAGGATATATCTTCTTCTCACCACCTCATGGTACTTTCTCCAATATTGACCATATAATTAGTAATAAAACAGGCCTCAACAGATACAGAAAGATAGAAATAATCCCATGCATCCTATCAGACCACCATGGGCTAAAGCTGGTCTTCAATAACAATAAGGGAAGAATGCCCACATATACATGGAAGTTGAACAATGCTCTATTCAATGATAACCTGTTCAAGGAAAAAATAAAGAAAGAAATTAAAGACTTCTTAGAATTTAATGAAAATGAAGGTACAACATACCCAAATTTATGGGACAAAATGAAAGTTGTGCTAAGAGGAAAACTCATACTTCTGAGTGCCTGAAGAAAGAAACAGGAGAGAGCAACTTGACAGCACATCTAAAAGCTCTAGAACAAAAAGAAGTAAATACACCCAGGAGGAGTAGAAGGCAGGAAATAATCAAACTCAGAGCTGAAATCAACCAAGTAGAAACAAAAAGGACCAAAGAAAGAATCAAGAGAACAAAAAGTTGGTTCTTTGAGAAAATCACAAGATAGATAAACCCTTAGCCAGACTGACTAGAGGACACAGAGAGTCTGTCCAAATTAACAAAATCAGAAGTGAAAAGGGAGACATAACTACAGAATCAGAAGAAATTCAAAAAATCAACAGATCCTATTACAAAAGCCTATATGCAACAAAACTTGAAAATCTGGATGAAATGGACAATTTCCTAGACAGATACCAGGTACCAAAGTTAAATCAGGAACAGATAAACCATTTAAACAACCCCATAACTCATAAAGAAATAGAAGAAGTCATTAAAGGTCCACCAACCAAAAAGAGCCCAGGTCCAGGTGGGTTCAGTGCAGAATTCTATCAGACCTTCATAGAAGACTTCATACCAATACTATCCAATATATTTCACAAAATTGAAACAGACTGAGTGCTACCATTCCTTCTATGAAGCTGCAATCACTCTTATACCTAAACAACACAAAGACTCAACAAAGAAACAGAACTTCAGACCAATTTCTCTTATGAATGTTGACGCAAAAATACTCAATAAAATTCTTCCAAACCGAATCCAAGAGCACATCAAACCAATCATCCACCTTGATCAAGAAGGCTTCATCCCAGGTACGCAGGGATGGTTTAATATATGGAAAACCATCAACGTGATCCATTATATAAACAAACTGAAAGAACAAAACCACATGATCATCTCATTAGATGCTGAGAAAGCATTTGACAAAATTCAACACCCCTTCATGATAAAAGTCCTGGAAAGAATAGGAATTCAAGGCCCATACCTAAACATAGTAAAAGCCACATACAGCAAACCAGTTGCTAACATTAAACTAAATGGAGAGAAACTTGAAGCAATCCCACTAATATCAGGCACTAGACAAGGCTGCCCACTCTCTCCCTACTTATTCAATATAGTTCTTGAAGTTCTAGCCAGAGCAATCAGACAACAAAAGGAGGTCAAGGGGATACAGATCGGAAAAGAAGAAGTCAAAATATCACGATTTGCAGATGATATGATAGTATATTTAAGTGATCCCAAAAGTTCCACCAGAGAACTACTAAAGCTGATAAACAACTTCAGCAAAGTGGCTGGGTATAAAATTAACTCAAATAAATCAGTAGCCTTCCTCTACACAAAAGAGAAACAAGCCGAGATAGAAATTAGGGAAACAACACCCTTCATGATAGTCCCAAATAATATAAAGTACCTCGGTGTGACTTTACCAAGCAAGTAAAAGATCTGTACAATAAGAACTTCAAGACTCTGAAGAAAGAAATTGAAGAAGACCTCAGAAGATGTGAAGATCTCCCATGCTCATGGATTGGCAGGATTAATATAGTAAAAATGACCATTTTACCAAAAGCAATCTACAGATTCAATGCAATTTCCATCAAAATACCAATCCATTTCTTCAAGAGTCAGACAGAACAATTTGCAAATTCATTTGGAATAACAAAAAACCCAGGATAGCTAAAACTATCCTCAACAATATAAGGACTTCAGGGGGGAATCACTATCCCTGAACTCAAGCAGTATTACAGAGCAATAGTGATAAAAACTGCATGGTATTGGTACAGAGACAGACAGATAGACCAATGGAACAGAATTGAAGACCCAGAAATGAACCCACACACCTATGGGCACTTGATTTTTGACAAGGAGCCAAAACCATCAAATGGAAAAAAGATAGCATTTTTAGCAAATGGTGCTGGTTCAACTGGAGGTCAACATGTAGAAGAATGCAGATCGATCCATGGTTATCACCCTGTACAAAGCTTTAGTCCAAGTGGATCAAGGGCCTCCACATCAAACCAGATACACTCAAACTAATAGAAGAAAAAGTGGGGAAGCATCTCAAACACATGGGCACTGGAGAAAATTTCCTGAACAAAACACAAATGGCTTATGCTCTAAGATCAAGAATCAACAAATGGGATCTCATAAACCTGCGTGCTTCTGTAAGGCAAAGGACAGTGTTGTTAGGACAAAACGGCAACCAACAGATTGGGAAAAGATCTTTACCAATCCTACAACAGATAGAGGGCTTATATCCAAAATATACAAAGAACTGAAGAAATTAGACCGCAGGGAGACAAATAATCCTATTAAAAAATGGGGTTTAGGGCTAAAGAAAGAATTCACAGCTGAGGAATACCAAATGGCTGGGGAAAATCTAAAGAAATGTTCAACATCTTTAGTCATAAGGGAAATACAAATCAAAACAACCCTGAGATTTCACTTCACTCCAGTGAGAATGGCTAAGATCAAAAACTCAGGTGACAGCAAATGCTCGTGAGGATTTGGAGAAAGAGGAACACTTCCCCATTGTTGGTGGGATTGCAGACTGGTACAACCATTCTGGAAATCAGTCTGGAGGTTCCTCAGAAAATTGGATATTGAAGTACCTGAGGACCCAGCTATACCTCTCCTGGGCATATGATGCCAGAACAAATAACAAAGGCACATGCTCCACTATGTTCATAGAAGCCTTATTTATAATAGCCAGAAGCTGGATAGAACCCAGATGCCCTTCAACAGAGGAATGGATACAGAAAATGTGGTACATCTACACAATGGAATACTACTTAGCTATCAATACAATGACTTTATGAAATTCGTAGGCAAATGGATGGAACTGGAAAATATCATCCTGAGTGAGGTAACCCAATCACAGAAAAACACACATGGTAGGCATTCATTGATAGTGGACATTATTAGCCCAAATGCTCGAATTACCCTAGATGCACAGAACACATGAAACTCCAGAAGGATGACCAAAATGTGAATGCTTCACTCCTTCTTTAAAAGGGGAACAAGAATACCCTTGGCAGGGAATAGAGAGGCAAAGATTAAAACAGAGAATTTTAAAACACCCATTCAGAGCCTGCCCCACATGTTGCCCATACATATACAGCTACCAAACTAGATAAGATGGATGAAGCAAAGAAATGCAGGCTGACAGGAACCAGATGTAGATCTCTCCTGAGAGACACAGCCAGAATACAGCAAATACATGGGCGAATGCCAGCAGCAAACCACTGAACTGAGAACCGGACCCCAGTTGAAGGAATCTTAGAAAGGATTGAAAGAGCTTGAAGGGGCTTGAGACCCCATATGAACAACCCGAGCATCCAGGGACTAAGCCACTATCCAAAGACTATACATGGACTGACCCTGGGCTCCAACTGCATAAGTAGCAATGAATAGCCTAGTAAGAGCACCAGTGGAAGGGGAAGCCATTGGTCCTGCCAAGACTGAACCCCCAGTGAATGTGATTGTTGCGGGGGAGGGTGGTAATGGGAGGAGGATGGGGAACACCCTAGAAGGGGAGGAGGAGGGGTTAGGGGGATTTTGGCCTGGAAACCGGGAAGGGGAATAACAATGGAAATGTAAATAAGAAATACTCAAGTTAATAAAGATGGGGGGAAAAGGAGGGAACAAAAATATCCATAGGAGGAGATATGAAGGCAAAGTTTAGAGCAGAGACTAACAATCAGGAATGTCCATTCAGAGCCTGACACACATGTGGCCCATATATATACAGTCACCAAACTAGATATGATTGATGAAGCTTAATAGTGCATGCTTAAAGGGACTGGATAAAGATCTCTCCTGAGAGACACAGCCAGAGCATGTCAAATACAGAGGTTAATGCTAGCAGCAAACCATTGAAGTAAGAACAGGAACCCCTTTGGGGAAATTAGAGGAAGGATTGAAAGAGCTGAAGGAGCTTGCAACCCCTCAGCAATGCCAACCAATCAGAGCTTCTAGGGACTAACCCACTACCCAAGGACTATACATGGACTGACCCAGGACTCCAACTGCATATGTAGCAGAGAATATCCTTGTTGAGGCACCAGTGGAAGGGGAAGTTCTTTGTCCTGCCAAGGTTGGACCCCCAGTGCAGGGGAACATCAGGGGTGGGGGTTAAAGGGGGTAAGTTGGGGGAATACCCATATGGTAGAGGGGGAGGGGATAGAGGGCTTACGGACTGGAAACCAGGAAAGGAAATAACATTTGAAATATAAATAAAGTAATGTATCTAATAAAAAATATATCAAAAAACGAATGGGTGGGTTTGAACATCTTCATAGAGCAGGGGAGAGGAGAGGGTGAAAGGGGAATACCATTTGAAGTGTAAATATATAAAATATCTAATAAAATCTAAAGAATGAAAATGTACTCCCTAATAATATTTGACTAGAGAAAGATCTGAGTCCGGTTATTTTACTACAGCTGAATAGCCACCATTTTTTTCTTTTATTCATCTTGATGTTTTGTGCTTTGAAAAATAAATTCAATAAAGAAAAACCCAGAAGCAAGAACGATATCATATTGGGCTGCTTTGAGTTTGGAAGAGCGTAAACAGGTGAACACCTAACACCTCATTTCCTCAAAACCAAAACAGAATCACTTCTTAACCTGGGCATTCCATGGCAAAAGGTGGATTCCATCAGCCCCATTGCTCAGTGCTCTTCTAGTGCTATCAACCCAGGCCATGTTCCTGTGAAGGCCCTATGAAGTGATTTCAAAAATACTTTTAAGCAGCAGAAACCCACCAGTCCTGCTGATGTCTTCTGTTGCAATGTAGTCGATGTCTATGTAGCTGATGCCTGACTCCTGAGAGTCTAGAAACTATTGCTTTTGCAAATCAGGAATCTCCAAAGTGAAGAGCTTAGAAAATTACAGAAGAAATCCAAACCATGGATAAAAATAAGACTATACAAAATGGAGTTCAAAACTATGAATGAATGATTTTTTTTCATCAAGCAGTCACTAAAATGTAGTATCTAATTAAACCTGTCTTCTTTCTCCCCACTCTCCCACCAAATTTACCTTTTACCTAAAAAGCTTATTTGAGATCACATGTGGTCATTAATAAACCAAAAGTACAAAACAAATACATACAACACCATGAAAATAGATGCTTTCTATCATCCCAAAGTTCAGTTCAGAAGATCCCAAGTTGAGAATACCTATCGAAAAAAAATGCAAAGTTCAGAAAGGTTGAAACCCAGAATTGTTCTATAATTGGAAAATTCTAATGGTATGTGGTGGGTTACAAACACAACACAGGCATACTAGAAATCAAGGATTATGTTATTTAAGCTGCGTGCATAAGGCCTAGACCAATAAGTATCATAAATTAATTTCCTATTGAGAGTTAGTTCACAACCCTAAGATAAAACGTTTTGTGTGTGTGTGTGTGTGTGTGTGTGTGTGTGTTTGTGTAAATGTGTAAATATGCCACAATGAAAAAATTGAGATATTTTTTCCTACCACGCATTTTGTATAAGGGATACTCACCTGTAGCTTATCATTTTAATATAATGTGAATAAATGCTTCTCAAGTAGCCAGGTACATAGAAATGAACATGCATAATGCACTTTATTTAAATGTAGACGCAAAGGCAATAGACTTGGATTAAGGTCAGAGACTCTGATTTCTCACAACTAACTGAAGTTAAGGTCATGTCATCATGCTAAGTCCAATGTTTATTTCTAATGGTCCATCTCACTATTGCCTAACCACATGAATTCTCTGTGACTCTAGATATAGCCACAGTTTTAATACACCAGAATCACCAAAAAAGTAATTTTCACAGTACATTATTAATCCATGAATGTTTAATCATACAAGAATTTTATGTAGCATTTTTCATATACCCAATTTTAAATTGCAAAAAAAGGTTATTGGGTCTCATTCCTATGTACATAAACTTTTTATTTGACTCTCAGCTTGATTTTTCATAGGTGAATTATTAAATTACAAAGGAAAAATTGGTGCTTTTTATTACTGAATTAATATTTTCATTGTGAATTGATATAAGAAGGATCTGAAAATAATGAATGCCCTTGTATTGGTCATAAAGAGCAAAGATAAGCCAGAGGAGTCCCATGACAGAAAAATTACAACTATAGAAGAAAATAATTTTAATAATCGGGAAACACTGCTAAAAGCCTCTTCTCTCTGTAAACTGTTGCAGCTATCATCCGTCTCCACTGTGTTTTTGACCTTCTGCCATCCCCCAAAACAGCTTTACTGTAGAAAACCCAACAATCTGTCTTCTCAGTGCCTGCATGCAAGCAGCTGCCCTCCTTCTGAGTAAATCACATCAGCCGATTGATTGATGGCGCTCTCTATTTATAATTCCCAGTCTCGACTGAGGTCTTGACATCCTTTAAGATTTCAATGCAATAAATAGCCTAGTAAGGGCACCAGTGGAATGGGAAGCCCTTGGTCCTGCCAAGACTGGACCCCCAGTGAACATGATTGTTGGGGGGAGGGCAGTAATGGGGGGTGGATTGGAAGGGGAACACCCATAGAATGGGAGGGGGAGGGGTTAGGGGGATGTTGGCGTGGGAACCAGGAAAGAGAATAACATTTGAAGTGTAAATAAGAAATACCCAATTTAATAAACATGGGGGGAAAAAAGATTTCGACACCTTGTTCAATTACCTTGGCCTTCACACCTCTCAGATGACTGGTCCTTACTATTCTCTATTCTGCTTAGTGAATGGCCTTCACCAAGCAAGGCTGTGGATTCCATTTTTTTTTTATTATTATTAACTTGAGTATTTCTTATATACATTTGAGTGTTATTCCCTTTCCCGGTTTCGGGCAAACATCCCCTCCCCCTCCCCCTTCCTTATGGGTGTTCCTCCCAACCCTCCCCCCATTGCTGCCCTCTCCCCAACAGTCTAGTTCACTGGGGGTTCAGGCTTAGCAGGGCCCAGGGCTTCCCCTTCCACTGGTGCTCTTACTAGGATATTCATTGCTACCTATGAGGTCAGAGTCCAGGGTCAGTCCATGTATAGTCTTTGGGTAGTGGCTTAGTCCCTGGAAGCTCTGGTTGGTTGGCATTGTTGTACATATGGGGTCTCGAGCCCCTTCAAGATCTTCCAGTTCTTTCTCTGATTCCTTCAACGGGGGTCCTATTCTCAGTTCAGTGGTTTGCTGCTGGCATTCGCCTCTGTATTTGCTGTATTCTGGCTGTGTCTCTCAGGAGCAATCTGCATTCACATTTTGATCATCCGTCTTGAGTTTCATTTGTTCTAGGCATCTAGGGTAATTCAAGCATTTGGGCTAATAGCCACTTATCAATGAGTACATACCATGTATGTCTTTCTGTGATTGGTTTAGCTCACTCAGGATGATATTTTCCAGTTCCAAACATTTGCCTACAATTTCATAAAGTCATTGTTTTTGATAGCTGAGTAATATTCCATTGTGTAGATGTACCACATTTTCTGTATCCATTCCTCTGTTGAAGGGCATCTGGGTTCTTTCCAGCTTCTGGCTATTATAAATAAGGCTGCGATGAACATAGTGGAGCACGTGTCTTTTTTTTATATGTTGGGGCATCTTTTGGGTATATGCCCAGGAGAGGTATAGCTGGATCCTCAGGCAGTTCAATGTCCAATTTTCTGAGGAACCTCCAGACTGATTTCCAGAATGGTTGTACCAGTCTGCAAGCCCACCAACAATGGAGGAGTGTTCCTCTTTCTCCACATCCTCGCCAGCATTTGCTGTCACCTGAGTTTTTGATCTTAGCCATTCTCACTGGTGTGAGGTGAAATCTCAGGGTTGTTTTGATTTGCATTTCCCTTATGATTAAAGATGTTGAACATTTCTTTAGGTGTTTCTCGGCCATTCCGCATTCCTCAGCTGTGAATTCTTTGTTTAGCTCTGAACCCCACTTTTTAATAGGGTTATTTGTCTCCCTGTGGTCTAACTTCTTGAGTTCTTTGTATATTTTGGATATAAGGCCTCTATCTGTTGTAGGATTGGTAAAGATCTTTTCCCAATCTGTTGGTTGCCGTTTTGTCCTAACCACAGTGTCCTTTAAGGCTGTGGATTCTAAAAGTAAATAATCTGTATGTATTTCTTGGCAGTTCTGTGATGTGATTCCTTAATGGTAATACAAATAGTAAATAAATTAGTTAGTACATGTATATCTTATAAAATAATACCAACATCAATGAAAATTGGCTAGCATTCAATTTATAGTTTCACTATAAAATAGAAACCATTGAATGAAAATTTCCTTAGCTCCCCAACTCCATATCAACAACTTTGTCTATATTTCTATTTCAGTCTTTGATTCTAATCTGCTACATTGTTCTTGGGAACAGTTCACCTTCCACATGTGCTCTAGCAGGAGTCAGCAAAATATAACCATCTGTTCTGTGTGTACGGTTGACCTAAGAGCAATTCCCTTTTATTTGGATATCTAATATGTACAAATTTCAATGTACATAAATAACATTTTATTGAAATACAGTCACATTTATTCCTTTTTGTGACAGCCCAAGATATTCTCAAACTTTCCTTCCTTAGCCTTTTGAGTAATGGGATTATAAGTGAGCACCACCATGCATTTATTGGGTCTCTTGCATTATACTAGAAGATTACCTAGGAACAACTAAACTGCTAGCCCATTAAGCAAATCTGTACCAATCCTGGTTCAGAGTCTTTTCATTCTAAGCAGGTTCAAGAACCTTTCTTATAAATATCCAAACATGCCCAATTTTTCAAAAAGTGATAGGAGAGAAGGAAAGAAGAAAAGGAGAAAAAGAGAAAGGAGAGAGAAGGGGATGGAGAGAGGATGAGGAGAGAGGAAAGAAGAAAGGAACAGAGAGAAAATCAAAAAGAAAGGAAGGAAAGGACAAGTAGGGGAGGGAAGGAGGAGAGAGGAGAGAGAGAGAGAGAGAGAGAGAGAGAGAGAGAGAGAGAGAGAGAGAGAGAGAGAGAGAGAGCACTATCTCTGCCAGTTATGGAGCACATCTTTAATCCCAGGTCTGAGAAGCCACAGCAGAAGGTTCTCTACAAATGAGACCAACCTGAGATACATTGTGAGTTCCAGGCTAGCCAGGGCTACATAGCAAGATCACCCCTCAAAAAAAGAAAAAGAAAAAACAATTTAAAATTTTTGCATTCTATTATAACCTTTCTTTTGCGTTCCTTTGTTGTTTGAAACACAACTCTCAAAGTAATTCACAAACATGCATACACACACAATTAGCACAAGTAAAGTAACCAGGAGAGGAGGAAATGAAGGACAATATATCTTTAACACAATTTGTTAAATGTTCTATCTAGTGCCTTGAAGCAAAATAATATATGTATAGATTATTGTTTTAATTATTATTCTAGAAAAGTCAAGTGAGTCAAAAATGTAAAAGTAATCGTTAGTTTTACACAATATAATTACTTATGTATAAAATGCAATTGAGTCTATGAAAAAAGAAAGATGGAATGAATAATTTTAGCAGAGCAGTAAGATTCAAGAAATGTATCCACAAAGTTCCTAAATCCAATAATGAATAATCAAAAATGAAATTGGTAAAAATAGAATCACTTATAACAGCACCTAAAATAGATGGGGTAGGGGGCAAATCTGGTGAAAGAGGTGCTAAAACCAAACACTGACATGAGAGTATTAGAGTGGCTTAAAATGTGACTGAAGGAATAAATTACTTGTTGTACAAGCATAAGGACCTGACTTGGGATACATAGAACCCATGTAAAATAAAAGCAAGGTTGTACTAGGAGACAAGGATGAATAAACTGGAGGACGTCCTGGACAACCAGCCTGCTCAGAACAGCAAATTCTAGGTTCAGTGACAATCTCTGTTTCAGGGATGTGGAGAAGGAGAGAGTGAGAGCAGAGGAGAGAGAGAGGAAGAGGCGGGGGTTGGAGAAACAATTGAAAAAGACATCTGACATCAACTTCTGACCTCTACACATGCCTAGAGGGTACTTGGATGCACATACGCACACATGTACACACACATGTATAAGTGCATTAGAAATTTAAAATATATTCCAACCACACTGAGAAATGTACTACATTCTACACTGATCCACAGATTAAACTGAGAGGCATATATTTTGTTAACTGGCTCTAAACTCAAATGAAAATGTATTGGACTAGAACACTAAAACAACTTTGAGGGGGGGAAATGAAGGACTCACACAATTTCAAACTTGATATAAAGACACAGAAATCAAAGCTTTAGTGAAAATACCCCTGGATTCATGGTACAAAATGAAAACTGTGGATCTTGACAAGGGAATACAGGCAATTTACATATATTTTTAAGCAAATCATTCTGGGATTTATTAGTCCCACTTGTTTCTAGTAATTGTATTACATTTTGTCAGTAAAAGTAAAGTGTTGTAGGACAGGGGAAAATTAGGGAAATTGGGTTAATAAACACTGTGGTTAGTTGATTTAATGGCACCATATCAGTAGTTTCTTTTAAAATAAAAGCCCAGTGCATTTTCAAATTAGAAAAGAGAAGCTCAAAGAGAAGAAATATGTGATAAACATGCAAATACTCCTCAGGAAGGCAACAGGGCCTCATTTCTGTGTTTTGAGACTTAAAGGCTGAAGAAGGTCAAGGGAATAAAGTGCCTTCCCTCAAGGAATTTGCAGTAGACTCGGAGATAGCAGCTAACACAATAGGATAATGAACAAGAATATGCAGCAATCTATAGTTGAGGGTGAATGTGCTTATGGAAGTCACATACATGAACTGTACCTCTTATAAAGCCTTTTAGAGTTTAGGCATGTCTAGTGAATGTCAATGTGTGAAAGCCACCAGGCCACAGTTTCTAACTGGTTATGTGTCCTTAATCTGAATTCCAGAGATATGAATTCAGTATTACCAAAATCCACATTGCATGAATAGTTTGGAAAGACTGCAAGATCTTCATCTTGCCCAAGATGACCCATTTTAAGAGTATAAGGTTAATCTCGAGGTCAAATCTCAGGGTTTTATCATTTTTAGAGAGTTCATAGGAAACACAAATGACTGAAATAGCTTTTAGAAAATGATTATGAATGAGGGATGTGGGCAATAGAAGTGCAAAGGTTTTGAAGAAAGAAAGAGAATGAATCAGAGTGTCTATATTCAATTGAGCTTTTTCATATTCTTTGAAAAACTCATGCATGTATATAAATCATGAGTCCTTATCAAATCTAACCCTCTCTCTCTCTACCAAACTCACCCATACCTGCTCCAATATATCTCCCTCCTAATTTTTATAATTCATAGAGTCTACTCATTCCCATATGTGAATGGACATAGAGTCTTTTCCTAGGGCATGAAAAGGCTTCCATATCTATATATGGACTTACCCACATTGACTTCTCAATTAGAAATCTCACACACACACATGAGCGCACATGTGCGCGCACACACACACACACACACACACACACACACACAAAATGGGGAGTGCACACTTCATTTATCTGAATATAATTGTGTAGTTCTGTATTGTGCTCACACACCACATGAGATACTATGTATAGGAAGTGGCTAGATCAAACTGCAAATGTGTCATGGATATAAAGTCTAGCCCGTGTTTAATAATTTGAAAATGTAAAGTAGAATTTAAATATATTCTTGATAATTTCTCACAGATCATTTGTTCAAAGCATATTTTGAATATGCTGAGTTAATACATTAAGGTTGATTTTATCTATTTTATTACATTTTCTCATAACTACTAGGAAATTTTAAACTGCATATGCACATTATACCCGTGACTCATTAGACATTTATTCCACAATTTAAATGAAGGCTATATACATTTTTATTCTTTTATGTGCTATGTCTGAATTCTTACCCTCATACACTCACTCAGGACTAGCATATAACCTCTAAACTGTGAGTTCCCTGGATGTTCTTAGACTGTCTCCAGATATATTATGAAACATTTAATGGCTCACATCACAGTTTTTATTAATTAATTTTTCAAAAATTGGTCTCGTCACCTGAAAATACCCTGGATGAATGGGACTAAGGCAAGAAATAAGTCTGTCGAAATAGAGTTAAACTTAGTTAAAGATCATGCAGATGGTGAGCTCATTTAGGGTTTGCTACTGTGAAGTAGTACATTGACTGGCAGGCTGCTGATAATAAATGTGTCATAAGCAATAGTATTAAAAGAATCTGCTATATAAAAGGTGTATTGATATCATGAAGTGGCTGTGACAACCTCTAAACATCCATACTTATGATTCCTGTTCAAAGAACACATTTTGTTCAGAAAAGGTTATGATCTCTTAGCTCTTGGCATTACCGTCTGAACACTGGCTCTGGTGTCTCCCACATACCCACCTTTGTTTTCTGTGGGTGTTTGGTAGAAGATAGAGCTGTGGTTGTCACAGCTTTGTAGATGATTATCTGGCCTTCAACTTCTCAGTACCAAGAAGGAAAAGAGTACTAGCAGATGGTAAAAACTTTCATCATATTTTTCTTCCTTTTTTTGTTTTTGTTGTTTGCCTTGAGAGTGACTGGTAAGTGTCCTATCATTGAGCTACATCCCAAAATCAGTTCCCTATACTGTAAGGGTGGAGTGAACGGAGTCCATTAACTAATAGGGTAATCACTGGGAGAACTCTCTTAGGCCACAGTTGTTCATTTCGACAGCTTCTATCAGTCCATTGGATTAGTTCATCACCCTCGTATAAAGGCAAACAATTAAATTTCCAACTTGGAAGTAGAGTGAGCAAAGAAAAAGGGATAGACTCTAAAGTCACACTCAAGAACAGAATATATGAGGGTCACCTCAAAGTCTTTTACTCCTAAGTAATAGGCACTCCACTCTCTTCTGCACTGGGCATCCTTTCTGCCTCTCTTGGCTACATAATAAAAATGAAAACCTACCAATATTTTCTAAGTGAAGACCAAACAATGTTTTCTATCTCAGCTGACCTTTACACTATTACAGCATTTTCATTTTCATCTCATAGAGCTTCCTTGCGAATGCCATCTTTGTCACTAACTCCATACAGTAGTCCATCCTTACAACGCCATCTTTACTTTGCAGTTGGGTCTATAGCTACAGTGCTTATATGGTGGCAGAACCAGAAATGCTGTCACCACCTCTAAGACTGTAGCAGTTCTCGCTCCTGGAAAGTTACAGGTTCATAGATTTTACCTCATTAATCAAGAAGCTCACAAACAGGCAGAACCTTCCAAAATGGATCCATTGCCTCAGAGGGTAATAAGCTTTCCACTCCTGGATGTACTCAAGCAGATGCTATAAGACAACTTCCTCATTCAGTTAGCAAATACTTAATGAGTCCCAACTTTGTGCTTGGGGTAGGGTTCTCATGGTAAAAAATTAATAAGGCAGACAAAGTCTTTTATTCATGGTGCCACCAGCCTAAAGAGAAGACAAACACAGAGGAAGATCAGATTCTTCTCTTTTCCTCGCTACTTTTCCTAGTGAAGCAAAATTCACGATTCTTTCTCGGTTTCAGATAAAAGTCAAAAACCTTTAGATATTAAAATCTTTTTTTTCTAATTGACCTAACCCTGTATTTGAACTTTGTATCCAAGAAAAATTTATTTGCATCAAGTATTGACTAAATATAGTGTAAAGATGTTCAGGAAACTCGAACCTTATCTAGTTCAGCTTTTGTAAGGTCAGCTAGAAGGATCATCCTAGCTACTTTGGTTCCCTCCCTCACCAGAAGCCTAGCTAGCCCAACTCAATAAAAACACTTCCAGAAAATGAAATAATTTCCTCAGCTCTCTAATAGGCAATAGATGGTTTTGATAAAAATGGAAATGAACTATCCTCAGGACAAAAGTCAAATTTACTGGAGACCTTCTGCAAATATGTCCATCTGGAAGGTTAATGGGAAACCCTCATTCTCCGGATTTTTTTAATTTGAAATAATGAGTCATTTCTTTTTTATATCTTTATTAACTTGAGTATTTCTTATTTACATTTCTATTATTATTCCCCTTCCCCATTTCCAGGCCAACATTCCCCTAACACCTCCACATATCCTTCTATATGGGCTTCCCATCCCAATCCTCCCCCCATTACCACTCTCCCCGAAACAATCACGTTCACTGGGGGTTCAGTCTTGCCAGGACCAATGGCTTCCCCTTCCACTGGTGCTCGTACTAGGCTATTCATTGCTACCTATGAGGTTGGAGCCCAGGGTCAGTCCATGTATAGTCTTTGGGTAGTGGCTTAGTCCCTGGAAGCTATGGTTGGTTGGCATTGTTGTTCATATGGGGCCCCTTCAAGCTCTTCCAGTCCTTTCTCTGATTCCTTCAACGGGGTCCAGATCTGAGTTCAATGGATTGCTGCTGGCATTCGCCTCTGTGTTTGCTGTATTCTGGCTGTGTCTCTCGGGAGAGATCTACATCCGGCTCCTGTCGGCCTTCACTTCTTTGCTTCATCCATCTTATCTAGTTTGGTGTCTGTATATGTATGGGCAACATGTAGGGCAGGCTCTGAATGGGTGCTCCTTCTGCCTCTGTTCTAACCTTTGCCTCCCTATTCCCTGCCAAGGGTATTCTTGTCCCCCTTTTAAGGAAGGACTGAAGAGTTCGCATTTTGGTCATCTTTCTTGAGTTTCATGTGTTCTATGCATCTAGGGTAATTCAAGCGTTTGAGCTAATAGCCACTTATCAATGAGTGCATACTATGTGTGTTTTCCTGTAATTGGGTTACCTCAATCAGGATGATACTTTCCAGTTCCATCTATTTGCCTATGAATTTCATAAAGTCATTGTTTTGATAGCTGAGTAACATTCCATTGTGTAGATGTACCACATTCTCTGTATCCATTCCTCTGTTGAAGGGCATCTGGGTTCTTTCCAGCTTCTGGCTATTATAAATAAGGCTTCTATGAACATAGTGGAGCATGTGACTTTGTTATTTGTTCTGGCATCTTTTGGATATATGCCCAAGAGAGGTATAGCTGGGTCCTCAGGTACTTCAATGTCCAATTTACTGAGGAACCTCCAGACTGATTTCCAGAATGGTTGTACCAGTCTGCAATCCTACCAACAATGGAGGAGTGTTCCTCTTTCTCCGCATCCTTGCCAGCATCTGCTGTCACCTGAGTTTTTGATCTTAGCCATTCTCACTGGTGTGAGGTGAAATCTCAGGGTTGTTTTGATTTGCATTTCCCTTATGACTAAAGATGTTGAACATTACTTTAGGTGTTTCTCAGCCATTCGGCATTCCTCAGCTGTGAATTCTTTGTTTAGCTCTGAACCCCATTTTTTAATAGGGTTATTTGTCTCCCTGCAGTCTAATTTCTTGAATTCTTTGAATATTTTGGATATAAGGCCTCTATCTGTTGTAGGATTGGGAAAGATCTTTTCCCAATCTGTTGGTTGCCGTTTTGTCCTAACAACACTGTCCTTTGCCTTACAGGAGTTTTGCAGTTTTATGAGATCCCATTTGTTGATTCTTGATCTGAGAGCATAAGCCATTGGTGTTTTGTTCAGGAAATTTTCTCCAGTGCCCATGTGTTCAAGATGCTTCCCCACTTTTTCTTCAATTAGTTTGAGTATATCTGGTTTGATGTGGAGGTCCTTGACCACTTGGACTTAAGCTTTGTACAGGGTGATAAGCATGGATCAATCTGCATTCTTCTACATACTGACCTCCAGTTGAACCAGCACCATTTACTTAAATGCTATCTTTTTTTCCATTGGATGGTCTTGGCCTCTTGGTCAAAAATCAAGTGACCATAGGTGTGTGGGTTCATTTCTGGGTCTTCAATTCTATTCCACTGGTCTAACTGTCTGTCTCTGTACAAATACCATGCAGTTTTTATCACTATTACTCTGTAATATTGCTTGAGTTCAGGGATAGTGATTCCCCCTGAAGTCCTTTTATTGTTGAGGATAGTTTTAGCTATCCTGGGTTTTTTGCTATTCCAGATGAATTTGCAAATTGTTCTGTCTAACTCTATGAAGAATTGGATTGGTATTTTGATGGGGATTGCATTGAATCTGTAGATTGCTTTTGGTAAAATGGCCATTTTTACTATTTTAATCCTGCCAACCCATGAGCATGGGAGATCTTTCCATCTTCTGAGGTCTTCTTCAATTTCTTTTTTCAGAGGCTTGAAGTTCTAATCATACAGATATTTTACTTGCTGTGTTAAAGTCACACCGAGGTATTTTATATCATTTGGGACTATTATGAAGTGTTTCGTTTCCCTAATTTCTTTCTCAGCTTCTTTCTCTTTTGTGTAGAGGAAGACTGCTGATTTATTTGAGTTAATTTTATAACCAGCCAATTGGCTGAAGGTGTTTTTTAGGTTTAGGAGTTTTCTGGTGGAACTTTTGGGATCACTTAAATATACTATCATATCATCTGCAAATAGTAATATTTTGACTTCTTCTTTTCCAATCTGTATCCCCTTGATCTCCTTTTGTTGTCTGATTGCTCTGGCTAGAACTTCAAGAACTATATTGAATAAGTAGGGAGAGAGTGGGCAGCCTTGTCTAGTGCCTGATTTTAGTGGGATTGCTTCAAGTTTCTCTCCATTTAATTTAATGTTAGTGACTGGTTTGCTGTATATGGCTTTTACAATGTTTAGGTATGAGCCTTGAATTCCTATTCTTTCCAGGACTTTTATCATGAAGGGGTGTTGAATTTTGTCAAATGCTTTCTCAGCATCTAATGAAATGATCATGTGGTTTTGTTCTTTCAGTTTGTTTATATAATGGATCACGTTGATGGTTTTCTGTATATTAAACCATCCCTGCATGCCTGGGATGAAGCCTACTTGATCATGGTGGATGATTGTTTTGATGTGCTCTTGGATTTGCCAGAATTTTATTGAGTATTTTTGCGTCGATATTCATAAGGGAAATTGGTCTGAAGTTCTCTTTCTTTGTTGGGTCTTTGTGTGGTTTAGGTATAAGAGTAATTGTGGCTTCATAGAAGGAATTTAGTACTGCTCCGTGTGTTTCAATTTTGTGGAATACTTTGGATAGTATTGGTATGAGGTCTTCTATGAATATCTGATAGAATTCTGAACTGAACCCATCTGGACCTGGACTCTTTTTGGTTGGGAGACCTTTAATGACTGCTTCTATTTAATTAGGAGTCATGGGGTTGTTTAAATGGTTTATCTGTTCCTAATTTAACTTCAATATCTGGTATCTGTCTAGGAAATTGCCCCTTTCCTGAAGATTTTCAACTTTTGTTCAATATAGTCTATTGTAGTAGGATCTGATGATTTTTTTTAATTTCTTCTGATTTTGTAGTCATGTCTCCCTTTTCATTTCTGATTTTGTTAATTTGGACAGTCTCTCTGTGTCCTCTCATTAGTATGGCAAAGGGATTATCTATCATGTTGATTTTCTCAAAGAACCAACTTTTGGTCCTGATTCTTTCTATGGTCCTTTTTGTTTCTACTTGGTTGATTTCATCTCTGAGTTTGATTATTTCCTGCCTTCTACTCCTCCTGGGTGTATTTGCTTCTTTTTATTCTAGAGCTTTTAGGGGTGCTGTCAAGCTGCTGATATATGCTCTCTCCTGTTTCTTTCTGCAGGCACTCAAAGCTATGAGTTTTCCTCTTAGCACAGCTTTCATTGTGTCCCATAAGTTGTACCTTCATTTTCATTAAATTCTAAAAAGTCTTTAATTTCTTTCTTTATTTCTTCTTTGACCAGGTTATCATTGAGTAGAGCATTGTTCAACTTCCATGTATATGTGGGCGTTCTTCCCTTATACTTATTGAAGACCAGCTTTAGCCCATGGAGGTCTGATAGGATGCATGGGATTATTTCTATCTTTCTGTATCTGTTGAGGCCTGTTTTATGACCCATTATATGGTCAATTTTGTAGAAAGTACCATGAGGTGGTGAGAAGAAGTTATATCCTTTTGCTTTAGGATCAAATGTTCTATAAATATCTGTTAAGTCCATTTGGTTCATGACTTCTCTTAGTCTGTCTATGTCTCTGTTTAATTTCTGTTTCCATGATCTGTCCATTGATGAGAGTGGGGTGATGAAATCTCCTACTATTGTTGTGTGAGGTGCAATGTGTGCTTTGAGCTTTAGTAAGGTTTCTTTTATGTATGTAGGTGCCCTTGTATTTGGGGCATAAATATTTATGATTGAGAGTTCATCTTGGTGGATTTTTCCTTTGATGAATATGAAGTGTCCTTCCTTATCTTTTTTGATGACTTTTAGTTGAAAATCGATTTTATTCGATATTAGAATGGATACTCCAGCTTGCTTCTTCCGACCATTTGCTTGGAAAGTTGTTTTCCAGCCTTTTACTCTGAGGTAGTGTCTGTTTTGTCTCTGAGTTGTGTTTCCTGTAGGTAGCAGAATGCAGGGTTCTCATTGTGTATCCAGTTTGTTAATCTATTTTTTTTTTTGGAAAGTAGAGACCATTGATGTTGAGAGATATTAAGGAATAGTGATTATTGCTTAGTGTTATATTCATATTTGGATGTGAGTTTATGTTTGTGTGCTTTTCTTCTCTTCTCTTTGTTTTGTTACCAAGACGATTAGTGTCTTGCTTTTTCTAGGGTATAGATTGCCTCCTTATGTTGGGCTTTACCATTTATTATCCTTTGTAGTGCTGGATTTGTAGAAAGATATTATGTAAATTTGGTTTTTTCATGTTATATCTTGTTTTTTCCATCTATGTTAATTGAGAATTTTGCAGGATACAGTAACCTGGGCTGGCATTTATGTTCTCTTAGGGTCTGTATGACGTCTGTCCAGGATCTTCTGGCCTTTGTAGTCTCTGGTGAGAAGTCTGGTGTAATTCTTATAGGCCTGCCTTTATATGTTACTTGGCTTTTTTCCCTTACTGCTTTTAATGTTCTTCCTTTATTTTGTGCATTTGGTGTTTTGACTATTATGTGATGGGAGGAGTTTCTTTTCTGGTCCAATCTATTTGCAGTTTTGCAGGCTTCTTGTATGTTTAGGGCATCTCTTTCTTTAGGTTAGGGAAGTTTTCTTCTATGATTTTGTTGAAGATATTTACTGGTCCTTTGAGCTGGGAGTCTTCACTCTCTTCTATACCTATTATCCTTAGGTTTGATCTTCTCATTGAGTCCTGGATTTCTTGTATGTTTTGGACCAGTAGCTTTTTCTGTTTTACATTATCTTTGACAGCTTTGTTGATGATTTCTATGGAATCTTCTGCTCCTGAGATTCTCTCTTCCATCTCTTGCATTCTGTCGGTGATTCTTGTATCCACGGCTCCTTCTCTCTACCTTAGGTTTTCTATACCCAGGGTTGTTTCCTTATGTCCTTTCTTCATTGCTTCTATTTCCATTTTTAATTCCTTCACCTGTTTGATTGTGTTTTCCTGGAATTCTTTCAGGGATTTTTGTGATTCCTCTCTATAGGCTTCTACTTGTTTATTTATGTTTTCCTGCATTTCTCTAAGGGAGTTCTTCATGTCTTTCTTGAAGTCCTCTATCATCATGGTCAAATGTGATTTTAAATCTAGATCTTGCTTTTCTGGTGGGTTTGGATATTCAGTGTTTGTTTTGGTGGGAGAATTGGGTTCTGATAATGCCATGTAGTCTTGGTTTCTGTTGCTTGGGTTCCTGTGCTTGCCTCTCGCCATCAGGTTGTCTCTGGTGTTCCCTTGTTCTGCTATTTCTGACAGTGGCTAGACCATCCTATAGGCCTGTGTGTCAGGAGTCCTGTAGACCCAAGTCCACCAGGCAGGTAACTTGGAGCAGAAAAGTTGGTCTTAACTGTGGTCCCACGTCTCAAGTTGCTCGTGGGGGCCTGCTTTTGAGCTCTTGGTGAGGGCGGCAACCAGGAGGGCCTGCGCTGCCTTTTCCTGGAGCCCCGGTACCCCGGGGTCCCAGATGGCATTAGGCGTTTTCCTCTGGAGTCAGAAATGTGGGCAGAGTGTAGTCTCTTCTGGCTTCCCAGGCGTGTCTGCCCATCTGAAGGTTTAGATCTCCCTCCCAAGGGATTTGGGTGCAGAGAACTGTTGACTGGTTCGCTTCAGATCCGGGCGGTGTCTCCATTCTCCTGATTTTACACATCCAGTCCAGTAGAGGACGCACCTTGCCATCTCAATGTTGAAAGTATAGGACTGTCAAACAGGAAGTACATTTTTTTAAATTACCCATCACGACTTTTAGAAACCCAGGGAAACCATCTCACCAAGCAACTCTTGCGTGATGCAGAGAACTGAGAGCATCCAGATATTGAGAGGCCCATTGTGTGATTCTCGGTATGTACAGAATTACTTCTCAGAAGATTTGTTAGGGTAAATCAGGTAAGTTCACTACAAAACATAGGGAAAGGGCTGGGAAGATGGCCTAGTTAACATGTCAAGGTGTTTGTTAGAAGGAGAGAACTGACCCCACAAATTTTCCTCTGGCTTTCACATGCATCATCTCCACACAATAATAATGAATAAAGATATTTAAGGGGGGAGAACACGCAAAAAGGTACCTTAGGGAAAATGATGTATTATTGACCTTCCTAGAACAAGCTAATCCCCCCACCCACCTCCACTAACTGAGGTATGAAAATGGTGACACAGAGGAAGTGACTTAATCTGCTGTGCTCTAAACTACAGCTTCTCCTTGGTATCTCCAATTAAGTTACAAGTCCCTGTGTGCAGATGTGGTAAGCACATTCTGTAACCTTCAAAAGCATGAAGAATAGATGCCATCAGCATTTTCATTTTACAGAGTGCAAAGCGGAGGCTAGCAAGGTAAGTCACTCTTCCTCCTCACACGCCAGGAATGATAGTGACACCAAGAATCCAGACCAGAATCCAACTGTGAGTGGCATCAAGAAGCAGGAATCTGGAGACTGTTTCCATGAGGAGCCTCCAGAATCAATATGAAGAATACAGATGCATCCCTGTCCAGTCTCACAGGGCCTCTTGGCTGTGGACTTCAAGGATCACATTATAGTTGGATTTGTAACATCACTCATGGATGTTGAAGTGTGCAAACGACTCCACTCCCTGAAGACAATAATTGGTTGAAGTAACTGCCCAAGGCCTGTGGGAAGAAGTATGATCTAAAGAAAGAACGTTAGCTTTTGTTCCCTTTGAGTCAGATTGCTCAGCACTTCAAAATTGTCAAACTGTTAGAGTTGAAATCTAACTGCTGTGTGCCCCAGAGCTGTTCTCATTAATGCTGGACAGTTCCAATTGCTGGCACCCTGAAACACCCATCCTATACCTAGGACAGACTTGTTGAAAGTGCATGACTAGTGACATTATAATGAAAAGCAAGAATCAATATCCATGGGAAAATATTCTGATTCTGCCCTGCACTAACTGCAAAAAAAAGGAATGAATTATTTGCAATTCTCTGAGCCTCAGTTAGGACATTTGTGTAACATGGATTATTCTCAATAAGCCATGTCTTAATAAAAAGTAGATTGGAATTTATATGAAAGTATACAGATTAATGCATTATGCTTCAGAGATGTTCAACAAATGTTTGTGAGGATGTTTACAGAGAGCCCAGCAGCTCCCACTGTGTGCTTTGTTTCAGGATTTTAGACAGAAAACCTCTGTATGAAGGTTAGTGTTATTGAGAATGGACCTCTGAGCATGCATCCGGATTGCATAGATTGATGCGGGAAGAACTGTCTTAATGGAGCCACCACCTGGCTGGGGGTTCCTAGACTGTGTAAAATGGAGTGAGCAGACCACAGCTTCATACCATCTCTTCTGACAGCAGACACCTGTGGGCAGCTGCTTCAAGTCCCTGTCACCATTATTTCTTTACCATGATGGACTACCCCTTTAACTGTAAGGTCAAAATAAACACTTCTTCCCTTACATTGCTTTTTCCCAGGTGTTTTAGCACAGCAACATGAAAAAGAGTAAAAACACTGGGTTCTATAGTTAGACAGATCATGCGTGCATGTCCTGGCTATTACTAGCCATGACTTTAGGCAAGTCACTTATAAATTCCTTAGCATCTAGCTTTCTGTTCCTGTAACAGAAAATATTTACCTTTTCCTTTGAGATGTTTTAAGAAACATCTTAAAATAAAGTTTGCAAAGTCCCTGGTACATGCTTCTGTTACTTTTGCTCTTGTTTTAAAGACATATCATTTTTCTTTATCCATAACCTCAAGAAGCAGTTGTTCTAATATCATTATTTATGTATTCCAATGAATTCTAATTCTTCTCATATCAGTGATATGATATTTCAGAATAATTTACTAGCTGGAAGAAGAATATTCTCCAGATTAGATTAGATTCTCTAGATTCTAAACATTTCTACCAAGCTATTCTTTAGACTTTCAACCCCAAAAGTTACATGTTCAGAGCCCATTCCCTTAGCAACAGTCCAGTTCACGCTGCTTCTTCACTAGGTAAGGGGTTGGCAGCCTAGAGAGGCAGCAATGGTGTCAAAACAGAATATCCATCAGCATGGAAGAGAAATAACTAGAAGAGGATATTTTTGAACACAGCTATTTTTAAAAATAAGAATTGTTCCTTCTAGGGGTATCTGGGAGCAGCATTGATGCTGAACCCAGATGTCGCTACTGCCAGGGCAGGAAATGCTTTGCTACCCTCCATTTCCATGACAGACAGGGACTCTTAACCTAATCTCCTTGCAAAGGATTTAGTGAATATAAGAAGGATGATGACAATAACAAATCTGGCAGATTTCTATGACAGATTCTCTGTCATATTTGATAGCTCTCCCTGAATCATGACTCAAGTTCTTTGGCCATGAGTTGCACTTCTCTTGCCTTCATTCATTCATTCAGAGCAAAATTAGGGAGCACTTAACTTCCCTAGACTGTGAACCTGACCCAAGATAAATGATAACCAAACTGGAATGGTCTCTACCTTAGAAATTACAGTCCAACAGAAGTGCATAGAACATGCAGGGTCTTTAGAAAGGGGGACATGGAGAAATGTGATCATTTCCCTATGTGAAAACTTTGGGATTTTTAAAAATGCAGTGTATACTAATGGTAATAAATTCAAAGCTCCCCAATACATCATTCACTTCTCTTATTCTTCTCCAGGCTCGACTCTCAACCTTCTCCCAACTACATCCAGTTCCCTAAATATGCCTTTGTCAAGAAGCAGTTTCAGACCTTGTGTTTGAGATCATGCAGTTTCATCTCTTTGAAATATTCAGCTCCCCAACATCACTGAGTCTAAGCTGCTAAGATTATTTGCTCTGTCAAATGGTTCCTGTAACTTTGTCCTGCAGTAGATGATAGGGAAAATGGGAGAAGAGGCCCAAAACTTCTAGAGCAGGCATCCAAAACTTAATTTGGGAACTTAATTCTCAATGCTATGATAGAAATTTCCCCAAAATTAGAGGATTTAAAAAACCACAGAGATTTACTATCTCGGAATTTTTATCCATCTAAAGAAAGAATCTCCCTTCCTGTCAGCTTTGGGTGAGTCACAGAAACATTTGCAGTCTTTAAACTCACTGAAACACAAATCCAAGCTCTGCTTCTGTGTGTATACTTCTGTAGTGGTAAATTAGTTAAACCTCTTTGTCTCCCAGCAGGTGGCGCGTGGGCTGCACCTGCCCAGGAGCTCTTGATTCCCTAATGAAAGACATACACACACGCACATGGGCACACACCAGCTAATTTTGATATGCCTTGACTAGCTTAATGGCTTGGCACTTCTAAACCTTCCTGCAGCAAACACATATTCCTCTCCAGCATTCCTGGCTTAACACCTTATAAATCCATATTTTATCTTTGGTGCTCTGTTACCTTCTGGGCAGCCCCTCCATTCCCTTTCCACCTACATTGTTGGATGCTTTCTCTCCTGCAGCTCTTAAATCTTATCTTTCTCTCCGAGTCATGGCAATTCTCCTGTCCCTTACTCTCTCACTCAGTCCCTTGCCCAAGCAATCTGAAAGTCCTGCCTCCATCTCCTTGACCATTCATTGACTGTACAGCAATTTTTTTATTATCAATCTAAGCCAATTGGGGGCAGGGACCCTCAGGTCTGGAAGGGCAGCTTTGGGAGGTGAATTAAAACAAAGAATTAGAACCAATTCCCAACATGCTCCTTCTGAGTGTCTCTGTCTCTGTCTACACTCAAGATCGACTCTAGGAACCTTGCTCATCCACTGCTATTTCATCATTTACCTTAATTGCATTATTCTATTCTTCCCATCACATCAATCCATCATAGATACCATACATACATACGTACATACATACATATATACATTCATTCATGCATACATTCATACATACATACAATATAAATAACATACATTATAAATTATATACATACATACATATATTCATACATTCATACATACATTCATACACACATACAACATAAGTAACATACATAAATACATACATACATCATAAATTACACACACACACACACACACACACACACACACACACATGTCCATCATAGATACCAGGATCTTAACTTGAACTTGGTTTTGGTTGAAAAATGATTCTCACAACATCAGAATCTATGACAAAAGACTTTCTAATACTAGAACAAAATACCTTTTAAAATTTTCTTATAAAGGGTTTAAGTTTACAATTTTGATCTCACTCCAAAACCAAATTTGCTTTAGGCCCACAGTAACGTATCATATAGCAATGGTTGGGATAACTGGATAGAGCAAACCTAGGTATTATACAACAAGAGAAGAGCAGTATCCTACACTCCCCCTTTTGGAAAAAAAAACCATAATCACAACTTCTCATAAAGCTACACTGATGAAATGTTCTTCTACTTCCCAACAGAGTTTTTAATATATAAGCCTTTAGGGACAGTCAAGATTCACCGTGTAAAAGAACCTAATGTTATTTCCTATTACAAGTTGAAGTGTGGTTTTAGTGAAGGTTTCTATTCCTGCACAAAACATCATGACCAAGAAGCAAGTTTGAGAGGAAGTGTTTATTCAGCTTACAATTCCACATTGCTGTTCATCACCAAAGGAAGTCAGGACTAGAACTCAAGCAGGTCAGGAAGCAAGAGCTGATGAAGAAGCCATGGAGAAATGTTACTTACCAGCTTGCTTCTCCTGGCTTGCTCAGCTTGCTTTCTTATAGAACCTAGGACCACCAGCCCAGGGACGGCACCACCCACAATGGGCTGGGCCCTCAACTCTTGATCACTAGTTGATAAAATGTCTTATAGCTGGGTCTCATGCAGGCATTTCCTCAAGGGAGGCTCTTTTCTCTGTGATAACTCCAGCTTGTGTCAAGTTGACACACAACACTAGCCAGTACAAGTGTCATGGTCAAGTAGACACTATGATATGATGACTTACTCTGAACAGTTTTTTTCTTCAAGTGCTAGAAAAGGTACATATGAAGTATTATTCTATTGTGTTTGTATTTACTAACCAACATTCTTCAGAATGAAATTCCTGAGGAGAGTAGTTGTACCACAGTTCAGGATCCCTATGTCTGTTAAAGAACTAATCAGAGATGCAGCATCAACAGGTAACATAGATTACCTGTTTCTTATATGACATAAATAATATTACACATGCACCATGCATAATATATTACAAGAGATCTTACATGTAATTGTAGGGACAATTTAGGCCACCTCTGTAAAGCCACTGCCTCAGAGTTTGCTGTTTGAATGAGAGGTTCACAAGACTCTCAGCCAGAAAGGAAAGGGTTAAGTAAAAGTCAGGTTATATGAGCAAAGCTGGAAACTGCTCATTGTCACAGCCTCTGACAAGCTTGACAAGAGTTTTCTATAGGAGAAGCTGGTGCCAAAGATGAAGAAGTTAAAAGAGCACCCTGGGAATGGTGTCTTAGCTTCAGTCCCAGCTACTAGCCAGCACCAAGGAGTGCCAGTTACACTCCTTGTGATGCCAGTTGCATCAGTGTGCAAGTTACAGAAGAATGCAACTTTATTTCCACCTTTTAAATACGCCCCAAGAATACTTGTTGTAACCTACACGAACTAAAACCGGAGCCCTCACTAAGGATGTACAGAGATGGAATCCTGGGAAATGGTTTGGTCTAGCTACAGTTACACATTATAAGTTCCACAGGTTCCTTGGAAGCCCAACCCTGACAAGAGGCTTGCAAGCACATCAGTGTATAAAAGGTGCAAAAAACACTTTGCATTGAAAAAATAGGCAAACAGGGATGGGAGATGTAGCTCAGTGATGGAGTAGCTACTACTATGCAAGAGGCCTTTGGGAAGGAAGGAAGAGCAGGAGGGAGGAATGAGGATGGGAAAGGGAAAGAGGAGAGAGAGGAAGAGGGGAGGAGAGGGAGAGGAGGAGGAGAGATCACATGTTTAAAAACAAATCAGTCTGAGATCTTTTAACAGTTAAAGTTCTTGCCCAATATGCAAGAGGGGCAGCTTTCAAATCCCCAAAACATATGTGAGTTCCAGGTGGGTTTATCAAACTGCCTGTTACCCAGAGCAAGCTATCTTGCAAAACTCTCTGATAGTCTAGCTCTTGAAAGACCATCTGTGTCTCAAAGAAAAAGGCAGATGAGTGGTCAAGAACAATTTCCATGAGCATCCTCAGGCCTTCACATGCTTGTGAATACACATGCATGCACATCTGCACACACAAATGCATCCACACACAGGAACACACAAAGACACACACACACACACACACACACTCTCTCTCTCTCTCTCTCCATATATATATAATGTATATATATATTACATATATAATATATATAATCTCTCTCCATATATAAAATGTATATATATTATGTATATAATATATATATATAATCTCTCTCTCTCTCTCTCTCTCTCTCTCTCTCTCTCCCCCCCCCAACCTCTGATAAAAAGGAAGAAAATCCAGTTGTTCAACTTTGAGCTAGAATTACACATATCATTAGAACAGCTTGTTTTAGGGTTTGTAAATTTAGTTGTACAAACTCATTGATTATGTATCAGTATGACTTCATAAATCAATCCCAGAGAAACTCTGTTAAGCTGCATTTATTTAAGATGTTGACATTAAGCTGAGTATTATATAGAGAAGTTTCTTTGGTTTATTGAGCAACATAGGCCATGACTCCTTGAATTTAAGGAATGTTCTGGAGACATTCAGACCTCAGAACATCCTTGCAGAAGTTATTCTAAATGTTATGGTTCTATTTTATTTCCACCAAATGCACAAAAACGGGTATAGTAAAAATTTCCATAGAAGCAATGACTTGCAATTTATATTTTCTTATGTCCAAAATCTTTAAACCAGGTAATTAGAATAGCTAATTAATAAGCTAAGTGGTAAGGTGGTAATAATTAAGACCATGGACTCTGGACCCAGGTATTGGGTGGATATTCCATCCCACTACCCACTGTCGCTATAGCAACTAAGGAATTTGCTTCATTCTGTTTAACCTCATTTTTTCATATTAAAGTGAGGATACTAATATTTCTTTTTATGCAAATCAATAGATATATAGTTTAATATTTTAAAAAATGTTTTAATCAGTGTTTGGAATGCAACAAGAAGTATCTCTCTCTCTTCCCCCAGCCCATATGTGTGTGTGTGTGTGTGTGTGTGTGTGTGTGTGTGTGTGTGTGTGTGTGTGTGTGTGTGTGTTGGGAGCACACACATGCCCATACCCAAGTATACATTCTTCTCTATGATAAGTGTGATAAGTGTTGTATATTTTTTCATCTCATTTAGTCTTCACAATAATCCCAGCAGGGCCTAAACTATTATCCCAATTTTTATATGATAGAAAAGTCAAACAGAGGTGAAGAATCATCTCTCAGGTGAAGCAGTCTGAAGTACTGCCCAGAGAAAACCCTAGATGGCTCTGACTCCTAAGCAGTGTCTCAGTCCACAAGGCTGTGGCACCTCCTAAACAGAGTCTGAGGTCTCTCAGAGACTACATCTTGAAGGTCTCAAAAGATGAGATTAAATTGACTCGGTCTAGAAATGGAATTAGTCCCTCTCCCAGGAGTGCTAAAGTTCTTGCTGCCACTCATTCTTGACCTAGACCAGATATGAATGCAGAACTCAGAATGAAAGGCTCTGTGAGTTTATTTTGCCCTGAGCTTACACGGTCCCTAGAAACTTCTTTATATAGTTTCAATCAAGGGCTTAGAAAAATTTTTAAAAATAACCTTGCACATACAATTAGAAACTGGCATGTGGGGAATTAAATGTGAGATGAAATTTTCTATGATAATTATGGAGGACTTGAAAGAACTGCTTTGAAGAAAATACTTTACAGGAGGGTCTGTGATGACTTGCTAATGACAGGATTCACATGCTTCCAAGGACAAAGACTACCATCCATAAGACCCTCCACTCCTAGTGGGCTAGAGACAAAGACAAAGAAACCGGCTGGAGAGAGTCTGGGAAGATGTGGCCATGTTACAGTAACTATTGTGTTATAATGATTAAAGTGATTCTGGCAGAGATCAAACTCAAGAATAGTTTAAAGTCAGTATGAAACAATCATTTTATATAAAAGTTATATATATATATGTATCTACACATATCTGAATTATAATTTTTAAATAGACTTAAATATATATTCACTAGAGCAGGTTTTCATCTGTGTAAAAAGGAAAGTGGAGAAGGCATATGATAAAACATTATTCTTTTTAGTTACAAAGACATGAGAGAAACCATCTGCAAGTTGCTAAGGGTGTGTGTGTGTGTATGTATTTTTTCATGTGTGCATATTTGTGTTTACATGATAAATCCTTATTGTTGGTTAACTGAGGTATAGGATTAAGTATAGTAGAATACACTTTGCCTGCGGTGATAACTAACTTTAACTAACAATTTGACACAACCTGGAATCACCTGGGAAGAGAGAGCCAAAGAGAGACTGGCTGCCTCAGTGGGTTCATGGGCAATTGTCCTGGTTGCTTTAGCTGAAGTGAGAAACCTGCCCTAAATGTAAGTGGTACTTGCTGCACAGTCTACATTGAAAGACATGTCAGAGGGCAAGCTTTAGTACTTTGCTCACTCAGACTTCAGAGTTGAGGCTGGGTTCAAATCCTGTCTTTACACTCAACATCTGTGTCACCTGACAAATGACATGTCACAGGTGTTTGATCTGCAGTATCCTCTGTTGCTAAGCTCTAAAAACTTGTCTCCCAAAATCTTATGTGGAAATGCTAATTCTTTTGCCAGGCAACGAAGAGGATAGAACTCACATAAGTGAAATTGGTGGCCCCTATAAGAGACCACAAAGGGTTCATTCTCCTTCCAATACTAGACGCAGCCAAAAAAAAAGTCCATTTTAAGGCCATTTACTAATAGCTCTCACCAGACCAATTCTCCAAGTTGTTTTGGTCTTTGACTATTCAGCCTACAGAACTCTGGAAAATACATTTCTATTGTTTGGATGCCACTTGTTCTGTGATGTTTTGCTTCAGCCAACCAAATGGACTATAATATATTAGCAGAATAATGACTTTGATGAAAATATTTTACCTCAATTTGTTGAATGTCATCTCAGTGTTTGACAGACATTGAAAATAAATTTTCACACACGTCTATTATAGTTCAAGTAATTTGAAAGCTGCTTTCTGGATAAACTTATTCTGTCAAAATGAGAAAACTAATACCAATGCCTCAGAGTTGTGATAAGAATGAACTTTGGCAATTATAAAAGCAGTTTCAGCCATGTGTGGCAAAATAATAAGGGTTTGATAAAAGACCTCTCTATACTCTAACCTTTTCCTCTGATCAACCATAGTACTTGATTTACCTATTGGGAAATATCATAAGATCCAAAAAACATGGAACTAACATCAATTTCAACCATAAAGTCATTATAATGTCAATGAAATCAAAGGAATGCAAAGCCAAGTATAAAATGAGTCTCAAGAAAGACTCATGATTTAGTTTGTGATACTAATAGATTCAAGAAAACATACACAGCCTTGAAGCCAGACCAGAACTCTTTTGTAAGCCAACAGGAGTAAGAACGCATTACTCACTCCTGTGGTTTAAATGTGTCCTCACTTTGGATGTTACCATTGAAATGATGTTGAAAAGAAGCCTTAAAGAGGTGATGATATCATGAAGCATCCTTGCTCACTAGTAAAACTGAAGCCTTATGAAAGGGGCCTGACACCGTAGACTAGAGTGTCCACTGACCATTCTGCCTTCTCCTATGTCAGGACAGAACATGAAAACCATCACCACAGAAATATCATCACCAGACATCTATTGCTGGGGGGCCTTCTTGGGCTTCCAGCCTCCAGAAGGTGAAAATTAAATGTGTGCTCTTTATTGGTTATTCAGTCTGGGAAATTGTTCTGTAAGTGTGCAAAAGAAAGACAACATGGTAGTTGAAACTTTGAAGGAGCATTTATTTCAGAAAATAAAGACCCAAAATCTCAAGCAATGCTATCAGGACAAGTTCTATCTCTGTGTTTCTATTGTCTTCCTTTGGGCAAACCCTCATGGTTGAAGGCGGCTATCAACTCACAGGACCAAGACTATCATTATTATGATCTGCACGTTAACAAAGAATTTGATTAGCCTACATGTGATATCTTTCCAGATGAGGGAATAAGTTTATTGAATAGCCAGTAATGTTGAAGGTACAAAATTAAACATACTAAAACTGCCCTTATAAAAGTAGTTTCAGCCATGTGTAGCAAATAGTAGGGACTTGATAAAAGAGCTCTCCACACTTCTAGCTTTTTTCTCTCCTAAACTATTGTACTTGATTTACCTATTGGGAAATATTATAAGATAAAAATGTATAAATATCATCAATTTCAATAAAATCATTATGCCAACGAGGAGCAGCTAACCTTCTAATCAATGCAATGGCCATTTGAAGGTCTCTGGTTCAGTCTTGGGATGATGAATTTCAAAGGAAATTATCCCCAGGCACTATATATAAATTACACTGACTCCTGATTTTTTTTATTAATTATCAAGTATCCTATATGAAAGTCAAAGAGTAGTTTCACTAAACATTTTAGAGACTCAGTGATTCAGTCCAACATCATCATTGCCTTCTATATGTAGGGAGTACATGGTTTCCAAAAATACGTATTTTCTATTTCCACTTTAAGCTCTACAGGCCAAAGGTCCTAGTCTCTGGAGTAAATTTTTCTATTAGGTAAAAAGAAAGAAGTTCCAATGAATCTTTCAGCTATGCTTCCACCTGGATCTTTAAGTATTCCATGCCTGGAGACCTGCAGGCCAGGAAAGGAGTCATTAAGTTGGCAGGGCTGGTTGTAAACAGCAAGAACACCATGGTGACAGAAGAGAAGACACTGTGTACACCAGTAGGCATGGGCATAAGAACACTATCCATGATCTAAGGAAGGCATGGAAATCATGGAACAATGAAGATGTATGTGAACCTAGAATATGAGACAGAAGAAACATACAAGGGTAAAAGCCCTGACCTTGAGCCCAAGGGCCAAAAAGGAGAACTATACAAGACTTCTTATAAGTTTCCCAAGAAAGAGAGGCTTCCTGGAATCCTGGTGGCCCTGATCCAAGAGGGCATAAGCTTTCTCAGCAGAGCAAATAGTACATCTAAGTAACACCAGGGTGGATACTATGCTGTGCTACCCAATTTCCAGTCCACCAGAACTGACACTTGTTTGTTGTCACAGAGACTAGAAGAGATCATTGCTGATTTATGTTAGAGGCAACATAATCCCTTAAGGGATTATCCTTAATAGAGGAATCACCTTCCTTACCCCTATTTGCTTCAGGAACAAGAGGACTCCTGACTTCAGTTCAGTATGACTGTCCATTGAACTGCCAGAGTTCTCTGTGGGCTTCTCTAGAAGGTGCACATTGGATCCTTCTCTCTGCCTGGCTGTGATTACCTCTTTTTCTTATGGATGATGTTCCTGAAATCATCCCCCAAACTCCTCGTCCATGAGAGGAGTTCATCTGGGAACCTACTTCAAGGCTCCTTAATGAGATAATAGCAAGGAAATTTGGAATGCCTCCTAAGTGCTGTATACTTGACACTTGATAGATAACTAAATTGTCAAAAAAAATTACATCTGTATGATAAGAACCTTTAGCTTTCAAGAAGCTATATCCATTTCTGTTAAAGTTAAGCAATAAATAAGAGGGAAAGTTTTACACTACTGCCTGGTGTAAAACTATGTGAAGATATAGAAGATAAACAAAAGCTAAAATATCACTACATAATATACAGCATCGCTATGTATCAGACAAACAGTATTTTCCAACAATTTGCATATTTTAAACCTTTTTTACAAACTACAAAGATTTCTTTTCTTTTTTCTTAAAGTAGCCAATGGCTTACCTTTTTTTTTCTTTATTGAGTATTTCTTATTTACATTTCGATTGTTATTCTTTTTCCCAGTTTCCTGGCCAACATCCCCCAAACCCCTCCCCGTCCTGTTCTATATGGGTATTCCCCTCCCCATCCTCCATCCATTACCGCCCTCCCCCCAACAATCACGTTCATTGGGGGTTCAATCTTAGCAGGACCAAGGGTTTCCCTTTCCACTGGTGTTCTTATTAGGCTATTCATTTCTACCTATGAGGTTGGAGCCCAGGGTCAGTGCATGTATAGTCTTTGGATAGTGGCTTAGTCCCTGGAAACTCTGGTTGGTTGGCATTGTTGTTCATATGGGGTCTCGAGACCCTTCAAGCTCTTCCAGTCCATTCTCTGATTCCTTCATGGGGGTCCCGTTCTCAGTTCAGTGGTTTAATGATGGCATTCTCCTACGTATTTGCTGTATTCTGGCTGTGTCTCTCAGGAGAGATCTACATCCAGTTCCTGTTGGCCTGCACTTCTTTGCTTCATCCATCTAATCTAGTTTACAGGCTGTATATGTAAGGGTCAAATGTGGGGCAGGCTCTGAATAGGTGTTCCTTCTGCCTCTGTTCTAACCTTTGCCTCCCTATTCCCTGCCAAGGGTATTCTTGTCCCCCTTTTAAAGAAAGACTGAAGCGTTCGCTTTCTTGAGTTTCATGTGTTCTGTGCATCTAGGGTAATTCAAGCATTTGGGCTAATAGCCACTTATCAATGAGTGCATACCATGTGTGATTTTCTGTGATTGGGTAACCTCACATAGGATGATATTTTCCAGTTCCCTCCATTTGCCTATGAATTTCATAAAGTCATTGTTTTCGATGGCTGAGTAATATTCCATTGTGTAGATATACCACATTTTCTGTATCCATTCTTCTGTTGAACGGCATCTGGGTTCTTTCCAGCTTCTGGCTATTATAAATAAGGCTGCTATGAACATAGTGGAGCACATGTCTTTGTTATATGTTGGGGCATCTTTTGGGTATATGACCAAGAGAGGTTTAGCTGGGTCCTCAGGTACTTCAATGTCCAATTTTCTGAGGAACCTCCAGACTGATTTCCAGAATGGTTGTACCAGTCTGCAATCCCACCAACAATGGAGGAGTGTTCCTCTTTCTCCAAATCCTCACCAGCATCTGCTGTCACCTGAGTTTTGATCTTAGCCATTCTCACTGGTGTGAGGTGAAATCTCAGGGTTGTTTTGATTTGCATTTCCCTTATGACTAAAGATGTTGAACATTTCTTTAGGTGTTTCTCAGCCATTCGGCATTCCTCAGCTGTGAATTCTTTGTTTAGCTCTGAACCCCATTTTTTTAACAGGGTTATTTGTCTCCCTGCCGTCTAATTTCTTGAATTCTTTGAATATTTTGGATATAAGGCCTCTATCTGTTGTAGGATTGGTAAAGATCTTTTCCCAATCTGTTGGTTGCCGTTTTGTCCTAACAACGGTGTACTTTGCCTTACAGAAGCTTTGCAGTTTTATGAGATCCCATTTGTCAATTCTTGATCTTAGAGCATAAGACGTTGCTGTTTTGTTCAGGAAATTTTTCCAGTGCCCATGTGTTCGAAATGCTTCCCCACTTTTTCTTCTATTAGTTTGAGTGTATCTGGTTTGATGTGGAAGTATTTGATCCACATGGACTTAAACTTTGTACAGGGTGATAAGCATGGATCAATCTGCATTCTTTTACATGTTGACATCCAGTTGAACCAGCCCCATTTGCTGAAAATGCTATCTTTTTTCCATTGGATGGTTTTGGCTCCTTTGGTAAAAATCAAGTGATCGTAGGTGTGCGGATTCATTTCTGGGTCTTCAATTCTATTCCACTAGTCTATCTTTCTGTCTCTGTACCAATACCATGCAGTTTTTATCACTATTCCTCTGTAATACTGCTAAGTTCAGGGATAGTGATTCCCCCTGAAGTCCTTTTATTGTCGAAGATAGTTTTAGCTATCCTGGGTTTTTTGTTATTCCATATGAATTTGCAAATTGTTCTGTCTAACTCTTTGAAGAATTGGATTGGTATTTTGATGGGGATTGCATTGAATCTGTAGATCGCTTTTGGTAAAATGGCCATTTTTACTATATTAATCCTGCGAATCCATGAGCATGGGAGATCTTTCCATCTTCTGAGGTCTTCTTCAGTTTCTTTCTTCAGATGCTTGAAGTTCTTATCGTACAGATCTTTTACTTGCTTGGTTAAAGACAAACCGAGGTATTTTATATTATTTGGGACTATCATGAAGGGTGTCATTTCCCTAATTTCTATCTCGGCTTGTTTCTCTTTTGTGTAGAGGAAGGCTACTGATTTATTTGAGTTAATTTTATACCCAGCCACTTTGCTGAAGTTGTTTATCAGCTTTAGTGGTTCTCTGGTGGAACTTTTGGGATCACTTAAATATACTATCATATCATCTGCAAATAGTAATATTTTGACTTCTTCTTTTCCAATCTGTATCCCCTTGATCTCCTTTTGTTGTCTGATTGCTCTGGCTAGAACTTCAAGAACTATATTGAATAAGTAGGGAGAGAGTGGGCAGCCTTGTCTAGTGCTTGATTTTTGTGGGATTGCTTCAAGTTTCTCTCCATTTAGTTTAATGTTAGCAACTGGTTTGCTGTATATGGCTTTTACTATGTTTAGGTATGAGCCTTGAATTCCTATTCTTTCCAGGACTTTTATCATGAAGGAGTGTTGAATTTTGTCAAATGCTTTCTCAGCATCTAATGAAATGATCAAGTGGTTTTGTTCTTTCAGTTTGTTTATATAATGGATCACGTTGATGGTTTTCCATATATTAAACCATCCCTGCATGCCTGGGATGAAGCCTACTTGATCATGGTGGATGATTGTTTTGATGTGCTCTTGGATTCGGTTTGCCCGAATTTTATTGAGTATTTTTGTGTCGATATTCATAAGGGAAATTGGTCTGAAGTTCTGTTTCTTTGTTGGGTCTTTGTGTGGTTTAGGTATAAGAGTAATTGTGGCTTCATAGAAGGAATTCGGTAGTGCTCCATCTGTTTCAATTTTGTGGAGTACTTTGGATATTATTGGTATGAGGTCTTCTATGAAGGTCTGACAGAATTCTGCAGTAAACCCGTCTGGACCTGGGCTCTTTTTGGTTGGGAGACCTTTAATGACTGCTCCTGATTTAACTTCGGTACCTGGCATCTGTCTAGGAAATTGTCCATTTCCTGCAGATTTTCAAGTTTTGTTGAATATAGGCTTTTGTAGTAGGATCTGATGATTTTTTGAATTTCCTCTGATTCTGCAGTTATGTCTACCTTTTCATTTCTGATTTTGTTAATTTGAACACACTCTCTGTGTCCTCTGATTAGTCCTCTGGGTAAGGGTTTATCTATCTTGCTGATTTTCTCAAAACAGAACCAGCTTTTGGGTCTGTTGATTTTTTGTATAATGCTTTTTGTTTCTACTTGGTTGATTTTAGCTCTGAGTTTGATTATTTCCTGCCTTTTCCTCCTCCTAGCTGTGTTTTCTTCTTTCTGTTCTAGAGCTTCTAAGTGTGCTGTCAAGCTGCTGATATATGCACTCTCCTGTTTCTTTCTTCACGCACTCAGATCTATGAGTTTTCCTCTTAGCACAGCTTTCATTGTGTCCCATAAGTTTGGGTCTGTTGTACCTTCATTTTCATTAAATTCTAAGAAGTCTTTAATTTCTTTCTTTATTTCTTCCTTGACCAGATTATCATTGAGTAGGGCATTATTCAACTTCCCTGTATATGTGTGCATTCTTTCCTTACTGTTATTGAAGACCAGCTTTAGCCCGTGGTGGTCTGATAGGACGCATGGTATTATTTCTATCTTTCTGTATCTGTTGAGGCCTGTTTTATGACAGATTATATGGTCAATTTTGGAGAAAGTACCATGAAGTGGTGAGAAGAAGGTATCCTTTTGTTTAGGATAGAATGTTCTATAAATATCTGTTAAGTTCTTTTGGTTCATGACTTCTCTTATTCTGTCTATATCTCTGTTTAATTTCTGTTTCCACGATCTGTCCATCTAATAGTAGGAGGTTTTGAAATCTCCTACTAATATTGTGTGAGGTGTGATATGTGCTTTGAGCTTTGGTAAGGTCTCTTTTATGTATGTAGGTGCCCTTTTATTTGGAGCATAGATATTTAGGATTGAGAGTTCATCTTGGTGGATTTTACCTTTGATGAATATGAAGTGTCCTTCCTTATCTTTTTTGATGACTTTTAGTTGAAAATCGATTTTATTCAATATTAGAATGGCTATTCCAGCTTGCTTCTTCAGACCATTTGCTTGGAAAGTTGTTTTCCAGCCTTTCACTCTGAGGTAGTGTCTGTCTTTGTCTCTGAGGTGTGTTTCCTGTAGGCAGCAGAATGCAGGGTCCTCATTGCATATCCAGTTTGTTAATCTATGTCTTTTTATTGGGGAGTTGAGACCATTGATATTGAGAGATATTAAGGAATAGTGATTATTGCTTCCTGTTATATTCATATTTGGATGTGAGGTTATGTTTGTGTGCTTTTCTTCTCTTTGTTTTGTTGCCAAGATGATTAGTTTCTTGCTTTTTCTAGGGTGTAGCTTTCCTCCTTGTGTTGGGCTTTACCATTTATTATTCTTTGTAGGTCTGGATTTGTAGAAAGATATTGTGTAAATTTAGTTTTGTCATGGAATATCTTGGTTTCTCCGTCTATGTTAATTGAGAGCTTTGCCTGATACAGTAACTTGGGCAGTAATTTCTGTTACAGTAATTGAACAGTAATTTCTGTTCTCTTAGTGTCTGTATGACATCTGCCCAGAATCTTCTGGCTTTCATATTCTCTGGTGAGATGTCTGGTGTAATTCTGATAGGTCCACCTTTATATGTTACTTGACCTACTGTTTTTAATATTATTTCTTTGTTTTGTGCATTTGGTGTTTTAACTATTATGTGATGGGAGGAGTTTCTTTTCTGGTCCAATCTATGTGGGTTTCTGTAGGCTTATGTTTATAGGCATCCCTTTCTTTAGGTCAGGCAAGTTTTCTTCTATGATTTTGCTTAGAGATATTTACTGGTCTTTTGAGTTGGGAGTCTTCACTCTCTTCTATACCTATTATCCTTAAGTTTGATCTTCTCATTGAGTCCCGGGTTTCCTGTATGTTTTGGACCAGTATCTTTTTCCATTTTACATTATTTTTGACAGTTGAGTCAATGATTTCTATGGTATCTTCTGCTCCTGAGGTTCTCTCTTCTATCTCTTGTATTCTGTTGGTGATGCTTGTATCTACAGCTCCTTGTCTCTTCCTTTGGTTTTCTGTATTCAGGCTTGTCTCCCTTTGTGCTTTCTTTATTGCTTCTATTTCCATTTTTAATTCCTTCACCTGTTTGATTGTATTTTCCTGTAATTCTTTCAGGGATTTTTGCATTTCCTCTCTATAGGCTTCTGCTTGTTTATTTGTGTTTTTCTGCATTTCTCTGAGGGAGTTCTTCATGTCTTCCTTGAAGTCCTCCATCATCATGATCAAATGTGATTTTAAATCTAGATCTTGCTTTTCTGGTTTGTTTGGATATTCAGTGTTTGCTTTGGTGGGAGAATTGGGCTCCGATGATGCCATGTAGTCTTGTTTTCTGTTGCTTGGGTTCCTGTGCTTGCCTCTCGCCATCAGGTTGTCTCTGGTGTTACCTTGTTGTGCTATTTCTGACAGTGGTTAGACAGTCCTATAGTCCTGTGTGTTAGGGTTGCTCTAGACCTGTTTTCCTGTACTCTTTCATTCAGTTACAGGAACAGAGTGTTATGCTTTCACCAGTGTAGTCATTCCTTTCTACTGGTTTTCAGGTGTTCCTGTGGGCGTGTGTACTGTGTCCATCAGGAAGGTCACTTGCAGCAGAAAAGTTGGTCTTGCCTCTGGTCTCGGGCCTGGAGTCACTTCTCAGATCCGGGTTTCAGATCTCCCTGAGGGCAGCAACCAGAAGGGCCTGCCTCTCCTTCACTTGGGACCCTGTGCGCAGTGGGCCCAGATGGCGCTAGGCATTGTCCTCTAGTGTCAGAAATGTGGGCAAAGAGTAGTCTCCTCTGGCTTCCCAGGCGTGCCTGCCCCTCTGAAGGTCTAGCTCTCCCTCCCACAGGATTTGGGTGCAGGGAGCTGTTTGATTGAGTCCCTTTAGATCCAGGCTGCTTCTGGACCACAGAGATGAGTGCCCCTATCTTCCTGTTCCCAGAGGCCCTATAAGATTTCCTATTGGGCCAGGGATGTGGGCAGGGATGGGCAGTACTAGAGGTCTCTCCTGCCCTGCAGTCTCAGGAGTGCCCACCATCTGGGTGGTGAGCTCTCTCTCCCATGTGGTTTGGGAGCAGGGAGCTGTGGGCCGGGATCAGCAAGGTTCCAGCCCCAGCTAGAAACTGGAAGTGCCCGGTGCCAGAGTAATTTTGCCTATGTGAGTCCCGAGTCCACCAGGCAGGTCTCTTAGAGCAGAAAAGTTGGTCTTACCTCTGGTCTTAGGCCTTGAGTCTCTTCTCAGATCTGGGTTTCAGCTCTCCATGAGGGCAGAAACCAGAAGGGCCTGCCCCAACTTTGCTTGGGACCCTGTGCACAGGGGGCCCAGATGGCACTAGGCGTTTTCCTCTAGAGTCAGAAATGTGGGCAGAGAGTAGTCTCCCCTGGCTTCCCAGGCGTGTCTGCCCCTCTGAAGCTCTAGCTCTCAGTCCCATGAGATTTGGGTGAAGGGAGCTGTTTAACTGGGTTCCTTCAGATCCAGGCATTGTCTGGACTGCAGCAATCTGTCTTGTATTTCTTTTTCTTTTTCTTTTTCTTTTACTTTTTTTTTCTTTTCTTTTTTTTTTGCAGTTTGAATTGTGGTTTATTTAGAAGCATTCAAGAGTTAGACTGTAAATAAACATATTATGAGTAATTAAAATCGCCATTTATTATAAATACCAACTAAGTTAAATAATACTATTTCACCTATCTTTCCCCTTTAAGCTGGAGTTCAGATTCCTTCTCTCAAATTCTTACCAGGAGTAAAATCTTTAGTGTTGTGACCTCTGTACCCATCTGTACCCAAAGTGCCCTTTTTTAAACTAAATGAGACCTAGAACTCTGAAAGGAAGTTTCTTCCCATTTACTGTAGTGATAAACTGACCTTTCTGTGGGTTAGCCCCCAAGCACTACTTCTTGCTCTTGGCTGGACACCTCAGAAGGATATTACACACATTCGAGACGTCACCAGCATGTGTGTCCCCTCCTTCGCACCGTAACCTTACTGATGTGAATATTTACACACACCTGTCCTCCTTACCATCTGCACATGACAGTCAGAAAAAAGATGATGTTAATGTTCCTTTTCACCAACAGGTGGGTTTCCCCCTCTTTATAGGACTAGCAAAATATTTCACACTACCCAGGATTTTTCCTTAAAAAAATGTATGCAGAGTTACTTTGACAGACGCTGTCCAGTAGGTGCTGTGGGTTAACCAGCATGCCTGCCATCCTTCCAGGTTCCTGCCAGGTCTTCTGAAAGCAAAGTGTTACTTATTTACTAAGTCTTTTAGGGACATGACTTTCTTGATCTGCTGTCTTTACATAGC
>NC_046164.1:20545859-20550990 GCF_011064425.1 Rattus rattus
GGTCCTATTCTCAGTTCAGTGGTTTGCTGCTGACATTCGCCTCTGTATTTGCTGTATTCTGGCTGTGTCTCTCAGGAGCGATCTACACTTCTGCACTTCTTTGCTTCATCCATCTTATCTAATTGGGTGGCTGTATATATATGGGCCACATGTGGGGCAGGCTCTGAATGGGTGTCCCTTCAGTCTCTGTTTTAATCTTGGTGCTATGTATTCAAATGCTGATTCCTGTACTTCAAGGTCAACGTAAACTCTTATTCAAACATATATAGTCTTCTCTGCTTCAAAATTGCTCTCAAATATAAAGCTATTGGTGTAAGAGTCTGAAAATCACTGAAGGAAGACTGCAGACTCAGATAGTATGTAAAGAAAAGTTACATTTATTCTGCACAAATAGCCAGCATTCAGGGAATCAACCATTCTCCAAAATGACGACCACAGAAAAAAGAACAGAGACCTTTATATAGGGACCTGGGGAAAAAGGTAATCTAAAATTTCATTGTGGATGTCTTAGGTTGTCTACATTTTTCATTCCTATTTTATTAATATTTACGCATAGGATGAGCTAGGACTGCACAGCACATGCATCCCATTCTGAGATAAGATAGTTCCCAATTTTTATGGTGATCCCAGGTTATTCTTTTGGGAGGGGTCGTTTATAACCTTGTTTCTGGATTTTATGTTCTGTTCTAGAACTAGTGCCCTGTGGTCTACTTCCTGGGACTCATGGTCAGTTACTGAAGCTGGGGCTTTGTAGCCTTCTTTTTTAATTCAAGCTTGGTTTGTAAATGGAGACAAATAGTGTTTATGCCATTCTTTCATTTATTAAATAAAATTGGTTACAGTGAATTATTGGTAAGAATAGAGGTAGGCAAAGCTTCAGTTACATAGGTAGGGTCTCACATATTGACCTCAAGGAGAGAGGGAAAAGAATGAGGGACAGAGTTAAAGAGAGAAGGAGACCTCTATGTGTAGAGATGGATTGTGAGCATGTGACTAGGAGAAGTGGATTCTGAGAACAGAATGATGGAGCAGAAATAACCCTGGGCAAGATTTAACACAAGTACTTGGGGAGCACAGCTGGGAAGATAACAGTCTAGCACATAGAAAAGTATAGAGTGGGGGTAGTCTGCCCAGTGATTGTGCTAAAACAGATTAAACATTTTATAGGACTGCCTCAACTATTGGGGTTTAGCCAAGTGTTAGTAATAACTAAGAAAGCTTATTAAAGTTCATTTACAATCATGAGAAGCAGGGACTGTGACGCTGTAGATGTAGTTTTGCTCTCTGGAAAACTTTCCTAGTAATCCTAGTATCAGTGGAAATTTTTCTGTGGTGTTAATGTATTATAAAATAGCCTGTTCTTTCTCAAAACAACCTGGATGTTTTTCTGTCTTGAAATTTACTATGCCATTATGCCATTCTATATAAAGTTATGTTCATGTAGATCCTCTGGGCATGGAAAGAATAAAATCAGATTCTTAGGGAAAAATTACTATATATAGTGTAGTTCTTTGTAGAATCTGAAATGGCATGAGCTGGACTTCTACTACATACAATACATGCAATATAATTGCACATAAAGATGTCCAGACGTCCATCTTCCATATGAACCTACATTCTGTCAAATAGACAATTCATATTAGTAATCACAATTAAATTAAATGCAGTTTTATTGGAACAGTAAGCATTTATGTAGTGACTACTTCATGACTAGATCAAAAGCTGTGAAATGATTAAATATACTTTGGAATCAAAACAGCAAAATGGTCCTTGACTCCGGGTGAGAGGCTTAGGTGAGGGCTTAACTATTAACCTTACAGAGATTCCCTTGGAAATATCTCAAAGCAATCATCTTGAAAGAATCAGATTGTCAATATTAACCATACTGGAAAATATTTTAAAAGAAATTTCTAAGCTCGGCCAAAACTGAAAGAGAGAATTTTACAATTTTAGACATTTACTACAGACTCTTCCCTGCAAGTATTTCTGTCCTTTTCCTCGATTTGATTTACGCAAGGTCTAAGGACCTTTGTATTTCTACATTTACCTACTCCCACATCACAATAACTTCTCTTGACTGTGTCATAGATGAGTTGTTACCACTTACATTAAGGTAAACCAGAATAGTCTAACAAGGTGACCCAGAGGTTAAGAGCACTTGGTGCTCTTGCAGAAGGCCTGTGTATAGTTTCCCTAACCCATATGATGATTGACAAACTTTCCTGAAATTACTTGTACAGAAACTTATGCCTCTTCTCCTCCCTGTGGACACTAGGCATGCGTGTATTTAGAATACATATATACAGGTACCACAATTATATACAAAACATAATTAAATCAAAATTAAAAGAATGAAAACATAAATGATAATTCATAGCATCTTTTTTATTGGATATTGTTTTATTTATTTACAATTCAAATGTTATCACCTGTTTATAAAGTCCCCTATCCCATCCCCCTCCTAATTCTTCTATGGGGATATTACCCCACAGATCCACCCATCACTTTCCAACTCTCTGCCATGACATTCCCCGACACTGGAAGGTTGACACGTGGCAGAACCAAAGGCTTCTCTTACCATTGATCTGCAACAAGGCCATCCACTGCTACATATGCACCTGGAGCCATGGGTCTGTCCATGTGTAATCTTTGGATGGTTGTTTAGTCCCCAGGAGCACTGGTGGGTTGGTATTGTTCTTATGGGGTTTCAAACCCCTTCACCTCCTTCAATCCTTTCTCTATCTCCTCCAATGGGGAACCCATTCTAGTTCAATGATTGGCTGCAGGCATCTGCCTCTGTATTTTTCAGGCTCTGGCAGAACCTCTCAGGAGACAGCTATATAAGACTCCTGTCAGCATGCACTTCTTAGTATCAGCAATATTGTCTGGGTCTAGTGGTTTTATGTATATGGGATTAATCCTCAGGTGGGGAAGTCTCTTAATGACCTTTCCTTTAGTTCCTGCTCCAAACATTGTTACCTTATCTTCTTCTCTGAATATTTTTGTTTCCCTTTCTAAGAAGGACTGAAGCATTTGCACTTCGGTCCTCCTTCTTTTTGAGCTTCTTGTGGTCTGTGGAGTGTATCTTGGGAAATCCGAGCTTTTGGGCTAATATCCACTTATCAGTGACTGCATACCATGTGTGTGTTTTGGAATTGAGTTCCCTCATTCAGGAAGATATTTTCTAGTTCCATGAATTTACCTATGAATTTCATGAAGTCATTGTTTTTAACAGATGGGTAGTACTCCATTGTGTAAATGTAAAACATTTTCTGAATGTGTTCTTCTGTTGAAGAACATCATGGTTCATTCCAGCTTCTGGCTATTATAGATAAGACCGCTATGAACACATTGGGGCATGTATCTTTGTTATACGTTGGAGCATCTTTGGATATATGCCCACTAGTGATATAGCTGGTTACTCAGATAATACTATGTGCAATATACTGAGGAACCTCCAGAATGATTTCCAGAGTGGTTGTACCAGTTTGCAATCCCACCAACAATGGAGGAGTGTTACTCTTTCTCCACATCCTTGCCAGCATCTATTGTCACCTGAGTTTTTTAAACTAGCCATTCTGACTGGTGTGAGGTTGAATCTCAGGGTTGTTTAGATTTGCATTTCCTTGATGACTAAGGATATTGAACATTTCTTTAGGTACTTCTCAGCCATTCAATACTCCTTAATTGAGAATTTGTTTAGCTCTGTACCCCATTTTTAAAATGGGTTATTTGATTCTCTGGAGTATAACTATTTGAGTTCTTTGTATATATTGGAGGTAGGATTGGTAAACATCTTTTCCCAATCTGTTGGTTGCCATTTTGGCCTAATGACAGTATCCTTTATCTTACAGATGCTTTGCAATTTTATGAAGTCCCATTTGTCAATTCTTTTTTTTTTTTCATCTTTATTAAATTGGGCATTTCTTATTTATATTTTAAATGTTATTCCCTTTCCTGGTTTCAAGGCCAACATCTCCCTAACCCCTCCCACTCCCCTTCTATATGGTGCTCCCTCCCAAACCTCCCCCCATTACCACCCTTCCCCCAAGAAACCCGTTCACTAGGGGTGCAGCCTTGGCAGGGCCAAGGGCTTCCCCTTCCACTGGTGCCCTTACTAGGCTATTCATTGCTATCTATAGAGCATAAGCCATTGGTGTTCTGCTCATGAAATTTTCTGTAGTGCCCATGTGTTTGAGGCTCTTTCCTTAATTTTTTTCTAATAGTTTGTGTGTATCTGGTTTTATGTGGAGGTCCTTGATCCACTTGGACATGAGCTTTGTACTGGATCACAAGAATAGATCAATTTTTATTCCTTTACATATTGACACCCAATTTAACCAGCACCATTTGTTGAAAATCTTCTTTTTTTCCAATGGATGTTTTTAGCTCCTTTGTCAAAGATCAAGTGACCATAGGTGTGAGGGGTCCTTTCTAGGTCTTCAATTCTATTCCATTGATCTACCTTTTTGTCCCTATAACAGTATCATTCTGTTTTTATGACTACTGCTCTGTAATACAGCTTGCAGCCAGGAATGGTAATTCCCCCAGATGTTCTTTTATCGTTGAGGATAGTTTTCACATTCCCTTGTTTTATGTTATTCCAAATGAATTTATAAATTGTTCTTTCTAACTCTATGTGTTTTTATAGATGGAATTGGGTAGTATTCTTCTGTTTGTATTTTCTGGAATAGTTTGGACAGTATTGGTGTTAGGTCTTCTGTGAAGGTTTTATAGAATTCTGCACTAAACCCATCTGGTCCTGGTTGGGAGACTTTAATGATTGCTTCCAGTTCTTCAGGAGTTATGGGACTGTTTAGATGGTTTATCTGATCCTGATTTAACTTTGGTACCTGGTATTTGCCTAGAAAATTTTCCATTTCCTCCAGATTTTCCAGTTTTGTTGAATATAGGATTTGTAGTAGGATCTGATTGCCGCGCCTGCAGCAGAGATAACCGAGCTCCGGGGCAGACATGATGCCTGAGTGGGAGCCGGTTCGAGGGTTCGCACCACACGTGGTTAAGCCCCCTGCTTGGGTGCGGCGGACTCCAAGAAGATGTGCACCTGGATTTGCCCCCTGCTGCAAACCTGGCGCTGGGCTGATGGGCATCTGGGTCATGGGAAAGATCA
>NC_046164.1:20551090-20588696 GCF_011064425.1 Rattus rattus
TGTGCTGTCAAGATGCTGACATATGCTCTTTCCTGTTTCTTTCTGCAGGCACTCAGCGCTATGAGTTTTCCTCTTAGCACAGCTTTCATAGTGTCCCATAAATTTGGGTATGTTGTACCTTCATTTTCATTAAATTCTAAAAAACTCTTTAATTTCTTTCTTTATTTCTTCCTTGACCAGGTTATCATTGAGCAGAGCATTGTTCAACTTCCATGTATTTGTGGGCGTTCTTCCCTTATTGTTGTTGAAGACGGGCTTTAGCCCGTTGTGATCTGATAGGACACATGGGATTATTTCTATCTTTCTGTATCTGTTGAGGTCTGTTTTATGACCAATTATATGGTCAGTTTTGGAGAAAGTACCATTAGGTGATGAGAAGAAGTTATATCCTTTTGTTTTAGAATAGAATGTTCTATAAATATCTGTTAAGTCCATTTGATTCATGACTTCTCTTAGTCTGTCTATGTCCCTGTTTAATTTTTGTTTCCATGATCTGTCCATTGATGAGAGTGGGCTGTTGAAATCTGCTACTATTGTTGTGTGAGGTGCAATGTGTGCTTTGAGCTGTAGTAAGGTTTCTTTTATGTATGTAGGTGCCCTTGTATTTGGAGCATAGATATTTAGGATTGACAGTTCATCTTGGTGGATTTTTCCGTTGATGGATATGAAGTGTCCTTCCTTCTGTTTTTGATGACTTCTTGTTGAAAATCGATTTTATTCGATATTAGAATGTCTACTCCAGCTGGCTTCTTCAGACCATTTGCTTGGAAAGTTTTTTTCCAGCTTTTCACTCTGAGGTAGTGTATGTCTTTTTCTCTGAGGTGTGTTTCCTGTAGGCAGTACAATGCAGGATCCTCATTGTGTATCCAGTTTGTTAATCTATGTCTTTTTATTGGGGAGTTGAGGCCATTGATGTTGAGAGATATTAAGGAATAGTGATTATTGTTTCATGTTATATTCATTTTTGGATGTGAGTATGTTTGTGTGCTTTTCTTCTCTTTGTTTTGTTGCCAAGATGATTAGTTTCTTGCTTTTTCTAGGGTATAGATTGCCTCCTTATGTTGGGCTTTACCATTTATTATCCTTTGTAGGGCTGGATTTGTAGAAAGATATTGTTTAAATTTGGTTTTGTCATGGAATATCTTGCTTTCTCCATCTATATTAATTGAGAGTTTTTCATGATACAGTAACCTGGGCTAGCATTTGTGTTCTCTTAGGGTCTGTATGACATCTGTCCAGGATCTTCTGGCTTTCATAGTTTCTGGTGAGAAGTCTGGTGTGATTCTGATAGGTCTGCCTTTATATGTTACTTGACCTTTTTTCCTTACTGCTTTTATTATTCTTTCTTTATTTTGTGCGTTTGGTGTTTTGACTATTATGTGATGGGAGGTGTTTCTTTTCTGGTCCAATCTATTTGGAGTTCTGTAGGCTTCTTGTATGCCTATGGGTATCTCTTTTTTTAGGTTAGGGAAGTTTTCTTCTATGATTTTGTTGAAGATATGTACTGGTCCTTTGAGCTGGTAGTCTTCACTCTCTTCTATACCTTTTATCCTTAGGTTTGATCTTCTCATTGAGTCCTGGATTTCCTGTATGTTTTGGACCAGTAGCTTTTTCCTTTTTACATTATCTTTGACCATTGTTTCGATGATTTCTCTGGAATCTTCTGCTCCTGAGATTCTCTCTTCTATCTCTTGTATTCTGTTAGTGATGCTTGTATCCACGGCTCCTACTCTCTCCCTTTGGTTTTCTATGTCCAGGATTGTCTCCCTTTATGCTTTCTTTATTGCTTCTATTTCCATTTTTAATTCCTTCACCTGTTTTTGTTTTCCTGGAATTCTTTCAGGGATTTTTGTGATTCCTCTCTATAGGCTTCTACTTGTTTATTTATGTTTTCCTGCGTTTCTCTAAGGGAGTTCTTCATGTCTTTCTTGAAGTCCTCCAGCATCATGATCAAATGTGATTTTAAATTTAGATCTTGCTTTTCTTGTGTGTTTGGATATTCAGTGTTTGCTTTGGTGGGAGAATTGGGCTCCAATGATTCCATGTAGTCTTGGTTTCTGTTGCTTGGGTTCCTGTGCTTGCCTCTCACCATCAGGTTGTCTCTGGTGTTGCCTTGTTCTGCTATTCCTGACAGTGTCTAGACCGTCCTATAGGCCTGTGTGTCAGGAGTGCTGTAGATCTGTTTTCCTGTTTTCTTTCAGCCAGTTATGGAAACAGAGTGTTCTGTTTTCGAGCGTGTAGTCTTTCCTATCTACTGCTCTTCAGCTGTTCCAGTGGTCCTGTGTCCTGAGTCCACCAGGCAGGTTGCTTGGAGCAGAAAAGTTGGTCTTACCTGTGGTCCCAGGGCTCAAGTTGTTTGTGGTGGGCTGCTTTTGAGCTCTCCTTGAGGGTGGCAACCAGGTCAGCTCACAATGAAATCATAAAAGTATATCATTTGGGGATATGATTTGTGATACAAATATTATTGCTCATAGTTTATTGTATATGGATATATTAACAAATTATCAATACCAATTTGTCTCTCTGCCTTCATCCTTCCTCTCTTCACTTCAGCTTTTATCACCTAAACTTTCTGCTACCTGGCCCCTCTTTGTTATCTATGTAAAAAAAAAATGAACATAGCCATTATTACCCTGCTAAGGACATGATCTTCACAACACTTTTTATAATTATTGAATGCATGTTTCTGGCTTCTTTCAAAAACCAAGTTCCTCAGTTTTCTTTAGGTTGGACCAGCTCTCCAGCAGGTGGACACATGAAGACAAATGGCAAATGTGGAGAACAACCTGTCCAGACACATGGAGATACACACTGGTGAGTCATGCCGTTGAATGCAGGAAAGAAAAAGGTGTGTCTATACACACCTACTCAGAAACCCCAGTGTGATGGAGTTAACACAAGAAAGTGCTGGGAGGGAGAAGAGAAGAAGAATAAAATTTGACGTGAGATTCATGAGAGTCAGCTCTCAATAAACTGAGTCCCTAGTATGCCTAAATCATGGTGGAAGCTGAGAACAACCTCTTTTCTTGTCTATCAGTTCCTCCAGCAGGATATAATGGCACCAGACCCAGAATCAGGAACAAATCTCAGCAAACAATACTGAGCTCATTTCCTACTGCTCTTCAGTGGTGACAGCACTCAGTACTGGTACCTCAGGCAGAGACTCTTCAGTTTCAAACAAATAAACAAAAAAGAGACACCAAATAAGAAATGAAGTGTATTTTAGTTACATCTTGCAATTGAGACATCATATAAATTAGCTATTATCACACACACACACACACACACACAGAGAGAGAGAGAGAGAGAGAGAGAGAGAGAGAGAGAGAGAGAGAGATCATATAAATTAGCTATTATCACTCTCACATGCACACACACACACACACACACACACACACACACACACACAGCCAAGGCTATTTCAGTTTTAGGCTAGAATTTCAGGGTTCCATCAATGAGTTCACCATCATTTACTTCAGATGATATGCTACAGAGGCAGGAAATTTTAACTCAAAGTTACCTTCATTATGAACCAAAGAAAAACCTCCATCTCTGCTTTGACAGTGGGCACCAGGAACCAGACAAGAACTCTCCTTTACTGATTGCACATCTTTTAGCATTTCCAGGACCAGAAGGGTATGGAACTTGCCTTACTTATTACACAGGTCTCTCAGTTAGAGTTTTACTGCTGTGAACAGACACAATGTCCAATGCAACTCTTATCAGGACATTTAATTAGAACTGGCATACTCAGGTTCTGAGGTTTACTTCACTATCATAAAGGGGCATGGCAGCATCCACTAGTGTGGTACAAAAGGAACTGAGAACTCTACATCTTGTTTTGAAGGAAAACAGAAAAAGACTTGCTTCTAGGCAGCTAGAATAACGGGCTCAACGTCCACACCACAATGACACACCAATAAGACTATACCTCCAAATAGTGCTGCTCTCTGGGCCAAGCATATTCAAACTACCACAACAAGCTAAGATTCTCAAACGGCCTTTTTCATGGTCATACTGCCCCAGTGGCTTAAGTCAGAAAAGCATCCTAGGAACAGTTTCTGCCTCAGACTTCAGGACTCTCTAGTTCATACAACATGACAGGGAACATAAGACCAAATCAATTTTGTGTCTATTCACCTTATTTAGATATCCTTAAAATACAGAAATCAGACATCAGTTAATAATTGGATAATGGTACTTGTTTTGTTAAATCACAGTTCATAGAAGCAAAGGTCTACATATGAAGAAGAAACCAATAACAGTTGTCTATCATAGGGTAGGCAAGTCTCACTTTCTTGATGATATACTAGAAATGCTTCATCCAGACCAAGTTACTCTGATTTTCTTCTTCAAAGTAAAAATTAAAATGGAAGTAAGTTAAACACTGTAATACTTTTATGCTTATTTACTTGTCTCTCTGAGTGTTGTGCACATGTACCCACACCATGTGTGTAGGGGTCAGAGGACCACATACAGGAGTTGGTTATCTCCTTCTACCATGTGAGTTCTGGGCTTCAAACTCAGGATATCAGGCTTGATTGCAGATGCCCTTTACCACTGAGTCATCTTGTCAATGCAAGCACTGCCATTTTTCTTAAGATCATTTGAGATCATAGTAATAGAGGGATTCCAAAAGATGTTTCCAATAGCTAATAGTGAGCAACAGGAAAGGAAGTCCTAAATATATTGTGACTCCATGTCTCTGATGAACTTCAGGTCCCTGTGTTATCCTGGCTCAGAGGACGGACTATGTCAATCCATGAGGAAAGAGAAACCAAATTGAAGTACAGAACCCTGAACTCCTGATTGGCTGCTTCCACTCATCTTAGAAAATAAACATGGGGTGAGGTCTCAGAATGAAGGAATATTAGTCTTGCAAACTAATTTGTTCTCATTAAAAAGACTGTGTCATGCCCTTTGTACCTTCTACATATTGCTATTTTCTGTTTTTCTGCATATTGTGATGCAGATAGGCAGACTTTGCCCAGACTGCAGGATCATGATGTTTCGACACATCAGATAGTGTGACGCAAAAACTAAATAATCTTTTTTACTTTACAAGTAATAGGCGTTCATGCATTTTGTCATAAAAACACAAAAACATGTGATAATGCAGTTTGTATATACATGGTATGTCTTTCCTTCCTTATAGTTCCAGCCTACTTGTATATTTAATATAAAAATAAATATTCATTGGCTGATGAGTACCTTCACAAATTGTAAAACAACCATAAGAACCATTATTCAGATGTTTAAAAAAAAAAGGAAAACAGTCCTGCATGAGACATTCATTTTAGAAGCATTGTGATGAATTCAGAAGCCAGACATAAAACGTCACACATTATATAATTCTGCTTTTACTGAGCAATCCAGAATTAGCAAAACCACAAAGAATAAGACGACTGATCCTGCGAATGGAGAGTGAAGAGTGTCTAGTTTGTGAATATAGGATTCTTCTCAGGGGGATGCAAGTATTCTAGAATTCATCATTGATGCTTGAAGACTGTACAAATGTCTGAACATAGTAAGTAGCTGAGCTGTACCATGAAAATACAAATGTTCATTAGGTGTGCATTCTGTCTCAGCAAAATAAGAAAAATAAGAGAAATCTTTTTCTACAAAGGAGCATTTGGATAAAAACTCAAAAACAAGGGAGTGCACAGATTAGCCTGGCAGATACATCATAAAAATGAACAGCAAGCCACAGAAACAACAGGATTTATTCCAGAATTTAAAACTTGGTATTTCTTTTTTGAATAAGCTTTGATATGTCAAGACACTACTGTGTAGTCATGTTTATGAAGTCAATCAGGAGAATACAAGGTTTAGCAAAGAGACATTTAATTGTTGAATCATGAAAAACAAAGGGAATTGGGAAACACTATGAGAACAATTAGAAGAAAATAGATTGGAAGGAAGACTGAGTCTCAGGTAAAGGAATTAAGCTCTAGAACCAAATTGCTTTTAGTGTCAGTTATTTCTCACTTCTGAGTCTGCCAGTTCTAACCCTTCACATATCCTATATAGGAAACTAAGGAAGAATAAATGGAATCAAAGCTTCTGTTCACTTGTATCAACTTTATATGACTTAGATACACCCAGGAAGAGGACATTTCAACTTAAGTGTTGCCTCCATCAGATTGTAGGCTTGGGGAGAGGGGCATTTTCTTGATCACCAATTAATGAAGGAGGACTCAGCCCACTGTGAGCAGTATAATTTGGTGCACGTAGACTAGAGTTATATTAGAAAGCTCACTAATGAAGTGGAAAGGGGATCAGTGGCTAAGAGCATTGGTTATTCTTCCACCAGTTTCTGAGGATCTGTTGCCCTCTTCTGACTTCTGCGGGCACACATGGAGTGCACTCCATACATTGAGGCAAAGCACTCTTACAGATAAGAATGAATAAATAAATAGATAAATAGATAAATAAATAAATAAATAAATAAATATTTTAAACATTGCAAGATGAAAGCAAGCCAGGGAAAGCAAGCCAGGGAGGCAGCTTTCTTCTGAGATTATTCTTCAGTTCTGGGATCACCCAATGCCAGACTTCAGATCCAGCCCCGATTTCCTCTATGGAGGGTCGGTAATTCAGGTATGTAAATTAGAAAAATCTTTCCACTCCAAAATTTGATTTTGGTTAGTGTCTTATCACAGCAACAGAGAAACTAGAACATTATGAGACATATAAACACTGAAATACACACACACACACACACACACACACACACACACACACACAAACTAAACAAATTCTTAATATGTAACGATTACCTGCAATCATCATCATGACGGTCCATGAAGTAGGAAGTTTTTGAGAGTGAAATTAAAGGTGCATGTGTATCTTTTTAAATGATATATCTTTGAGAATTTCATACAATATATTGTTCATAACCATATCCCACTTCTCCCTAATGCTCCCACCTTTAGAAGAGATTACTTTGCAGCAGATAGTTGGGTCCTCTGGCTCTCACACTCTTTCCAAAATATGTCTTTTTAAGTGGAGAAAGTATATGTAATACACAGAATTTAGTTTTTAATTATTTGAGTATTGCTTTAATCGTGAGTACTTTAATTTTAATAAAACCACAAGGAAAATTAATACATGTATTAATTATACTTCAAATCTGTTAGTTTGTTAGAAATTTACCCTTGTTGGAGAGAAAAGATATATTTAGACACTAAAAGATGCTTTCTATATGGAGTCAATAATTTTAGAAAACAAGCATATTGTTCTTAAAACTACATTAAAAATAACAATGTAAAGAAAAGGAAAAAAAATTTCTCTCAAACCACTCTGTTAACTAAAGCATATGAAACCAAACAGCTGCATTTGGGAATTGAACTTGCTCATCTCCAGGCTACGGCTGTGCATGTGGGGTTTCCTATTAAAATGAGATGAAGTTGAGGGAAATCTGGCTAAATACAGATGAGCAGAAGTTAACTTATTTGAAAGATTTTGCTGGCATGTATAAGAATCTTTTTTTTTTATTTCCTGAAGAGATATTCTATTTTTATTTTTTCATGCTACCACAAATTATGAAACCTCTTGGATTTTCAATTAAGAGTGACAACAATTTGCAGGAAACAAACCTCTTGTACTATGGAGGCACATTTCATAAACATGGAGTCATCTCTCCGTCCCCAATATTTATTAAATATGCTAAAAAATCACAAGTAAAAACTTTCATAAAGACATGGAAGATAAACTTTAGTCATGGGGAAAATGGACTGATACATAGCAACACCAGAACAACCCCAATATGTGATATGCCTGTCCATACATTCTACTTACTTCAAATTAATTTGTCTTCATTTTAAATATTCTCCTGTAATAATTACTGCACATAAACAGGTTCATTCATCATGTATTATTCAAAAATTTGCCTGCAATCTTCCATTTCAGATTATTAGTAATGACTTTAGGAAATAAATACCTTCATTTTTATAAAGTAATAATTTTCAACACTGTTGAATTTATGATCTTAATGATGTTATTTTTAAAATATTCTTGAAGTGGAGAGAGGATATCTTAATGTTTACATGTACTTGCTGCTTTTGCAGAGGACCACAGTTCAATTTTCAGCACCCTGCTAAGGTGATTTAAACTGTTTATAACTTTGCATCTAGAGGCACCTGCATCTACAGGTATTTTCACCTATCCATACCCAGTTACACATGCATGCACATAATAAAACTATGTCTTAAAATACCACTTATTCCAATTCATTTCTGTGTTCTACAGTCTCTATGAAATTTTTTTCTAATTTTAGACTTAAGACTCATTTAGTGGCAGGTAAGGTAAAATTAGCTTTCTTTTATTTTCCATTCAATACAGTATCCATAAATCATGATTCATTGAAAGGACTATGTGAACATGGCATCTGGATATTCACAAAAGAAATATATCAGTATATTACATAGAAATGATCCCAAACTCTCAGTTTAATTGGCCTATTAGTATGTCATTACAAAAACTCCAAAATACCCCATTGCTTTCTTGTTTGTTTTACAGTTAGCCCTACAGAAGATCCTAGAAGGAAAACACCAACACAAGGAAGTTATCTACACCAAACAAAAGACAAGATACTAACCATCTCACAACAAAGCCAAAAAGAAAGGATCACAAGCACAAAAAGCCACCTACAAAAACAAATATAACAGGAACCAATAGTCATCTGTCTTTAATAACTCTCAATATTAAAGGACTCAACTCACCTACAAAATGATATAAGCTAACAGACTGGATGTGCAAATAAGATAAGCATTTTGCTGCATATAAGAAACACACCCCAATAAAAAAGACAGACACTATCTCAGAGTAAAAGGATAGAAAGGTATTCTAAGCAAATGGTTCCAAGAAACAAGCTGGTGTTGCCATCCTAATATCCAATAAAATAGACTTTCAACAAAAAGTTATCTATCAAGAGAGATGAGGAAGAACACTTCATATCCACCAATGGGAAAATCCGCCAACAAAAACTCTCAAGTCTGAATATCTATGCCCCAAATGCAAGGGCACCCACATTCAAAAAAAAAAAAAAGAAGAAAAAAAAAAAACCTTACTAAAGCTCAACACACAATCCCACACAATAATAGTGGGAGACTTTAACACACCTTTCTCATCAATGGACAGGTCAATGAAACAGAAACTAAATAGAGACACAGTGAAACTAATACAAGCTATAAACCAGATGAATTTAACAGATATCTACAGAACATTTGACCCTAAAACAAACAAATACACCTTATTCTCAGCAATCATGGTACCTTCTCCAAAACTGACCATATAATTGGTCACAAAGCAACCGTTAACTGATACAAGAAGATTAAAATAATCTTATGCACCCTATCAGATCAACATGGCCTAAGGCTGGTATTCAAAAAGCCCACATACACACGTAAACTGGACAACTCTCTACTCAATGATAATTTGGTCAGGGATGAAATAAAGAAAGAAATTAAAGACTTCCTCGAATTTAATGAAAATGTTGACACATCATACCCAAATTTATGGGACACAATGAAAGCAGTGTTAAGAAGAAAACTCATAGCACTGTGTCCTTGTAAAGAAACTGGAAAGATCTTACACTAGCAGCTTGACAGCACACCTAAAAGCTCTAGAAGTAAAAGAAGCAAACTCACCCCACAGAAGTAGAAGGCATGAAATAGTCAAACTCAGGGCTGAAATCAACCAAATAGAAACAAAAAGAACAATAAAAAGAATCAACAAAACCAAAATCAGATTCTTTGAGAAAATCAACAAGGTAGATAAATTCCTAGCCAAAATAAAAAGCCCAGAGACAGTATCAAAATTCATAAATCAGAAATGACAAGGGAGATATAAAAGAAATGGAGGATGCTTATCACCCTGTACAAAGCTTAAGTCCAAGGGGAACAAGGACCTCCACATCAAACCAGATACACTCAAACTAATAGAAGAAAAAGTGGGGAATCATCTCAAACACATGGACACTGGAGAAAATTTCCTGAACAAAACACCAATGGCTTATGCTCTAAGATCAAGAATTGACAAATGGGATCTCAAAAAACTGCAAACCTTCTGTAAGACAAAGGACACTTTGGTTAGGACAAAACGGCAACCAACAGATTGGGAAAAGATCTCTACCAATCCTACAACAGATAGAGGGCTTATATCCAAAATATACAAAGGACTCAAGAAGTTAGACTGCAGGGAGACAAATAACCCTATTAAATGATGGGGTTCAGAGCTAAACAAAGAATTCACAGCTGAGGAATGCCGAATGGCTGAGAAACACCTTAAGACATGTTCAACATCTTTAGTCATAAGGGAAATGCAAATCAAAACAACCCAGAGATTTCACCTCACACCAGTGAGAATGGCTAAGATCAAAAACTCAGGTGACAGCAAATGCTGGTGAGGATGTGGAGAAAGGAAAACTCCTCCATTGTTGGTGGGATTGCAGACTGGTACAACCATTCTGGAAATCAGTCTGGAGGTTCCTCAGAAAACTGGACATTGAACTAGCTGAGGATCCAGCTATACCTCTCTTGGGCATATACCCACAAGATGCCACAACATATAAAAAAGACACGTGCTCCACTATGTTCATAGCAGCCTTATTTATAATATCCAGAAGCTGGAAAGAACCCAGATGCCCTTCAACAGAGTAATGGATACAGAAAATGTGGTACATCTACACAATGGATTACCACTCATCTATCAAAAACAATGCCTTTATGAAATTCATAGGCAAATGGATGGAACTGTAAAATATTATTCTGAGTGAGGTAACCCAATCACAGAAAAACACACATGGTATGCATTCATTGATAAGTGGTTATTAGCCCAAATGCTTGACTTACCCTAGATGCACAGAACACATGAAACTCAAGACGGATGATCAAAATGTGAACGCTTCAATCCTTCTTTAAAAGGGGAACAAGAATACCCTTGGGAGGGAATAGGGAGGCAAAGTTTAAAACAGAGAAGTTTAAAACACCCATTCAGAGCCTGCCCCACATGTGGCCCATAAGCATATACAGCCACCCAATTAGATAAGATGGATGAAGCAAAGAAGTGCAGGCTGACAGGAACCGGATGTAGATCTCCCTGAGAGACACAGCCAGAATGAAGCAAATACATAGGTGAATGCCAGCAGCAAACCACTGAACTTAGAACGGGACCCCCGTTGAAGGAATCAGAGAATGAACTGGAAGAGCTTGAAGGGGCTTGAGACCCCATATGTACAACAATGCCAAGCAACCAGAGCTTCCAGGGACTAAGCCACTACCTAAAGACTATACATGGACTGACCCTGGGCTCTGACCTCGTAGGTAGCAATGAATAGCCTAGTAAGTGGAAGGGAAGCCCTTGGTCCTTGCAAGACTGAACCCCCAGTGAACGTGATTGTTGGGGGGGGCGGTAATGGGGGAGGATGGGAGGAACACCCATATAGAAGAGGGGGGCTTAGGGGATGTTGGCCCGAAACCAGTAAAGGAATAACAATCGAAATGTAAATAAGAAATACTCAAGTTAATAAAAAATTAAAAATTAAAAAATTAAAAAAAGAAATGGAGGAAATTCAAAAAATCATCAGGTGCTACTACAAAAGCCTATATTTAACAAAATTGGAAAATCTAGATAAAATGGATGTTTTTCTAGGCAGATATCACAGACAAAGTTAAATCAAAAGCAGGTAAACTTTCTAAACAGGTCCATGACCCATAAAGAAATAAAAGAAGTCATTAAAAACCTCTTAACCAAATAAATCCCAGGGCCAGATGGATTTCGTTCAGAACTCTACCAAATCTTCAAAGAAGATGTGATACCAATATTCCTCAAACTATTCCATAAAATAGAAACAGAAGGAATATTTCCTAATTCACTCTATTAAGTCACAATTGTTCTGATACCTAAACCACACAAGGACACAACCAAAAAAGAGACTTTCAGACCAATTTCACTTATAAATATTGATGCAAAAATACTCATAAAATTCTTGCAAACCAAACCCAAGAACACATCAAAACCATCATTCACCATGATCAAGTAGGCTTCATCCCAGGGATGCAAGGTTGGTTCAATATACAAAAATCCATTAATGTAATCCACTATATAAACAAACCCAAAGAAAAAAATCACAGGATCACCTCCTTAGATGCAGAAAAAGAATTTGACAAAATACAACATCCCTTCAAGTATTAGAAAGATCAGGAATTCAAGGTCCATACAGAAGCATAATAAAAGCAATTTAGTGCAAATCAACAGCCAATATAAAATTAAATGGAGACAGATTAAAATCCAGGACAAAACAAGGATGCCCACTTTCCCCATATGTATTCAATATAGTACTCAAAATGCTAACTAGAACAATAAGACAACAAAATGAGATCAGAGGGTACAAATTGGCAAAGAAGAAATAAAGGTATAATTATTTGCAGATAATATGATAGTTTACATAGGCAACCACAAAAATTCTTCCAGAGAACTTCTTCAGCTGATAAACAACTTCAGCAAAGTGGCCAGATATAAAATTAGCTCAAATAAATCAGTAGCCTTCCTTTACACAAATGATAAACAGGCTGAGAAAGAAATTAGGGAAACAACTCCCTTCACAATAGCCATAAATAATATAAAATATCTTGGGGCAACACTAACCAAACAATTGAAAGATCCATATGGCAATAACTTCAAGGATTTCAAGAAAGAAGATCTCAGAAGATAAAGAGATCTCCCATGTTCATGGTTGGCAGAATTAACATAGTAAAAATGGCCATCCTACCAAAGGCAATCTACACATTCAATGCAATCCCCATCAAAATCCCAACAGAATTCTTCAAAGACATGGAAAAAGCAATTCTATATTTCATCTGGAAAGGTAAAAAAACCCAGAGTAGCAAAAACAATTCTTAACAATAATAGAACAGCTGGAGGAATCACCATCCCTGACCTTAAGCTCTACCACAGAGCAATAGTGATAAAAACTGCATGGTACTGGTACAGAGACAGTCAGTTTGATCAGTGGAATAGAATTGAAGACTCAGAAATAAAAGCAAACACTTATGAACACTTGATCTTTGACAAAGAAGCCAAAAATATACCATGGAAAAAAGAAAGCATCTTCAATAAATGGTGCTCGTCTAACTGGTTGTCTGTATGTAGAAAAATGAAAATAGATCCATATTGGTCACTTTGCACAAAGCTCAAGTCCGAGTAGATCAAGTACCTCAACATAAAACCAGATATATTGAATCTAATAGAAGAGAAAGTGGAAACAAGCCTTGAACTCATTGGCACAGAAAGAAATCTCCTAAACAGAACTTCAATGGCTCATGCTCTAAGATCAAGAATTGATAAATGGGACCTCATGAAACTGGAGACCTCTGTAAAGTGAAATATATAGTCAATAAGACAAATTGGAAACCTACAAACTGGAAAAAACTTCACTAACCCCACATCTGATAGAGGAATAATATTCAAAATATATAGAGAACCCAAGAAGTGAACCACCAAAAAAACAAACAACCCAATCAAAAAATGGTGTGTAGAACTAAACGAGAATTTACAACATAGGAATCGTGCATGGCTGAGAAGCACCTAAAGAAATGTTAAAAATCCTTAGTGATGGCCCGCAGCAGCTCTCTGCTCCCAAACACCGTGGGAGAGAGATCTCACTGCCTGAACAGGTGGGCACTCCTGAGACTGCAGAGCAGAAGAGACCACCAACACTGCCCACCCCTGCCCACATCCCTGGCCCAAGAGGAAACTGTATACCGCCTCTGGGTTCCCATAGAGGAGGGCCCAGGAGCAGCAGGTCTGCTGCATCTGAGACACCGCCTGAACCTGAAGGGACCGACCTGATAAACAGTTCTCTGCACCCAAATCCCGTGGGAGGGAGAGCTAAACCTTCAAAGAGGCAGACACGCCTGGGAAACCAGAAGAGACTGCACTCTGCACACATTACTGATTCCAGAGGAAAACACAAAACGCCATCTGGAACCCTGGTGCACAGAAGCTCCCGGAAAGGGCGGCGCAGATCTTCCTGGTTGCGGCCGCCGCAGAGAGCTCATAAGCAACACCCCACGAGGAAACTTGAGCCTTGGGACTACAGGTAAGACCAACTTTTCTGCTCCAAGTGACCTGCCTGATGAACTCAAGACACAGGCCCACAGGAACAGCTGAAGACCTGTAGATAGGAAAACCTACATGCCCGAAAGCAGAACACTCTGTCCCCATAATTGGCTGAAAGAAAACAGGAAAACAGGTCTACAGTACTACTGACACACAGGCTTATAGGACAGTCTAGCCACTGTCAGAAATAGCAGAACAAAGTAACACTAGAGATAATCTGATGGAGAGAGGCAAGCGCAGGAAGCCAAGCAACAGAAACCAAGACTACATGGCATCATTGGAGCCCAATTCTCCCACCAAAGCAAACACGGAATATATAAACACACCAGAAAAGCAAGATCTAGTTTCAAAATCATATTTGATCATGATGCTGAAAACTTCAAGAAAGACGTGAAGAATTCCCTTAGAGAAACACAGGAAAACATTAATAAACAAGTAGAAGCCTACAGAGAGGAATCGCAAAAATCCCTGAAAGAATTCCAGGAAAACATAAATAAACAAGTAGAAGCCCATAGAGAGGAGTCACAAAAATCCCTGAAAGAATTCCAGGAAAACACAATCAAACAGTTGAAGGAATTAAAAATGGAAATAGAAGCAATCAAGAAAGAACACATGGAAACAACCCTGAATATAGAAAACCAAAAGAAGAGACAAGGAGCTGTAGATACGAGCTTCACCAACAGAATACAAGAGATGGAAGAGAGAATCTCAGGAGCAGAAGATTCCATAGAAATCATCGACTCAACTGTCAAAGATAATGTAAAGCAGAAAGAGCTACTGGTCCAAAACATACAGGAAATCCAGGACTCAATGGGAAGATCAAACCTAAGGATAATAGGTATAGAAGAGAGTGAACACTCCCAGCTCAAAGGACCAGTAAATATCTTCAACAAAATCATAGAAGAAAAGTTCCCTAACCTAAAGAAAGAGATACCCATAAGCATACAAGAAGCCTACAGAACTCCAAAGAGATTGGACCAGAAAAGAAACTCCTCCTGTCATATAATAGTCAAAACACCAAATGCACAAAATAAAGAAAGAATATTAAAAGCAGTAAGGGAAAAAGGTAAAGTAACATATAAAGGCAGATCTATCAGAATCACACCAGACTTTAGGCCAGAAACTATGAAAGCCAGAAGATCCTGGACAGATGTCATACAGACCCTAAGAGAACACAAATGCTAGCCCAGGTTACTGTATCCTGCAAAACTCTCAATTAATATAGATGGAGAAACCAAGATATTCCATGACAAAATCAAATTTACACAATATCTTTCTAAAAATCCATCACTACAAAGGATAATAAATGGTAAAGCCCAACATAAGGAGGCAAGCTATACCCTAGAAGAAGCAAGAAACTAATCGTCTTGGCAACAAAACAAAGAGAAGAAAAACACACAAACATAACCTCATATCCAAATATGAATATAACAGGAAGCAATAATCACTATTCCTTAATATCTCTCAACATCAATGGCCTCAACTCCAAAATAAAAAGACATAGATTAACAAACTGGATACACAATGAGGACACTGCATTCTGTTGCCTACAGGAAACACACCTCAGAGACAAAGACAGACACTACCTTGGAGTGAAAGGCTGGAAAACAACTTTCCAAGCAAATGGTCGGAAGAAGCAAGCTGGAGTAGCCATTCTAATATCAAATAAAATCGATTTTCAACTAAAAGTCATCAAAAAAGATAAGGAAGGACACTTTATATTCATCAAAGGAAAAATCCACCAAGATGAACTCTCAATCCTAAATATCTATGCCCCAAATACAAGGGCACCTACATACGTAAAAGTAACCTTACTAAAGCTCAAAACACACATTGCACCTCAAACAAAAATAGTAGGAGATTTCAACACCCCACTCTCATCAATGGACAGATCATGGAAACAGAAATTAAACAGAGACGTAGACAGACTAAGAGAAGTCATGAATCAAATGGACTTAACAGATATTTATAGAACATTCTATCCTGAAGCAAAAGGATATACCTTCTTCTCAGCTCCTCATGGTACTTTCTCCAAAACTGACCATATAATTGGTCAAAAAAAGGGCCTAAACAGGTACAGAAAGATAGACATAATCCCATGGGTGCTATCAGAACACCATGGCCTAAAGCTGGTCTTCAATAACAATAAGGGAAGAATGCCCACATATACGTGGAACTTGAACAATGCTCTACTCAATGATAACCTGGTCAAGGAAGAAATAAGGAAAGATATTAAAGACTTTTTAGAATTTAATGAAAACGAAGGTACAACATACCCAAATTTATGGGACACAATGAAAGCAGTGCTAAGAGAAAAACTCATAGCGCTGAGTGCCTGCAGAAAGAAACAGGAAAGAGCATATGTCACAGCTTGACAGCACCCCTAAAAGCTCTAGAACAAAAGAAGAAAATACACCCAGGAGGAGTAGAAGGCAGGAAATAATCAAACTCAGAGCTGAAATCAACCAAGTAGAAACAAAAAGGACCATAGAAAGAATCAACAGAACCAAAAGTTGCTTCTTTGAGAAAATCAACAAGATAGATATACCCTTAGCCAGACTAACGAGAGGACACAGAAAGTGTGTCCAAATTAACAAAATCAGCAATGAAAAGGGAGACATAACTACAGATGCAGAGGAAATTCAAAAAATCATCAGATCTTACTATAAAGCCTATATTCAACAAAACTTGAAAATCTGCAGGAAATGGACAATTTCCTAGACAGATACCAGGTAAATCAAGTTAAATCAGGAACAGATAAACCAGTTAAACAACCCCATAACTCCTAAGGAAATAGAAGCAGTCATTAAAGGTCTCCCAACCAAAAAGAGCCAGGTCCAGACGGGTTTAGTGCAGAATTCTATCAGACCTTCATAGAAGACCTCATACCAATATTATCCAAACTATTCCACAAAATTGAAACAGATGGAGCACTACCAATTCCTTCTATGAAGCCACAATTACTCTTATACCTAAACCACACAAAGACCCAACAAAGAAAGAGAACTTCAGACCAATTTCCTTTATGTATATCGATGCAAATATACTCAAAAAAATTCTGGCAAACCGAATCCAAGAGCACATCAAAACAATCATCCACCATGATCAAGTAGGCTTCATCCCAGGCATGCAGGGATGGTTTAATATATGGAAAACCATCAACGTGATCCATTATATAAACAAACTGAAAGAACAAAACCACATGATCATTTCATTAGATGCTGAGAAAGCATTTGACAAAATTCAACACCCCTTCATGATAAAAGTCCTGGAAAGAATAGGAATTCAAGGCCCATACCTAAACATAGTAAAAGCCATATACAGCAAACCAGTGGCTAACATTAAACTAAATGGAGAGAAACTTGAAGCAATCCCACTAAAGTCAGGGACTAGACAAGGCTGCCCACTCTCTCCCTATTTATTCAATATAGTTCTTGAAGTTCTAGCCAGAGCAATCAGAAAACAAAAGGAGGTCAAGGGGATACAGATTGTAAAAGAAGAAGTCAAAATATCACTATTTGCAGATGATATGATAGTATATTTAAGAGATCCCAACAGTTCCACCAGAGAACTACTAAAGCTGATAAACAACTTCAGCAAAGTGGCTGGGTATAAAATTAACTCAAATAAAACAGTAGCCTTCCTCTACACAAAAGAGAAACAAGCCGAGAAAGAAATTAGGGAAACGACACCCTTCATAATAGACCCAAATAATATAAAGTACCTCGGTGTGACTTTAACCAAGCAAGTAAAAGATCTGTACAATAAGAACTTCAAGCCTCTGAAGAAAGAAATTGAAGAAGACCTCAGAAGATGGAAAGATCTCCCATGCTCATGGATTGGCCATTAGTAAAAATGGCCATTTTACCAAATCGATCTACAGATTCAATGCAATCCCCATCAAAATACCAATCCAATTCTTCAAAGAGTTAGACAGAACAATTTGCAAATTCACCTGGAATAACAAAAAACCCAGGAAAGCTAAAACTATCCCCAACAATAAAAGGACTTCTGGGGGAATCACTATCCCTGAACTCAAGCAGTATTACAGAGCAATAGTGATAAAAACTGCATGGTATTGGTACAGAGACAGACAGATAGACCAACGGAACAGAATTGAAGACCCAGAAATGAACCCACACACCTATGGGCACTTGATTTTTGACAAAGGAGCCAAAACCATCCAATGGAAAAAAGATAGCATTTTCAGCAAATGGTGCTGGTTCAACTGGAGGTCAACATGTAGAAGAATGCAAATCAATCCACGCTTATCACCCTGTACAAAGCTTAAGTCCAAGTGGATCAAGGACCTTCACATCAAACCAGATACACTCAAACTAATAGAAGAAAAACTAGGGAAGCATCTGGAACACATGGGCACTGGAAAAAATATCCTGAACAAAACACCAATGGCTTATGCTCTAAGATCAAGAATCAACACATGGGATCTCATAAAACTGCAAAGCTTCTGTAAGGCAAAGGACACTGTGGTTAGGACAAAACGGCAACCAACAGATTGGGGAAAGATCTTTACCAATCCTACAACAGATAGAGGGCTTATATTCAAAATATACAAAGAACTCAAGAAGTTAGACCGCGGGGAGACAAATAACCCTATTAAAAAATGGGGTTCAGAGCTAAACAAAGAATTCACAGCTGAGGAATGCCAAATGGCTGAGAAACACCTAAGGAAATGTTCAACATCTTTAGTTAAAAGGGAAATGCAAATCAAAACAACGCTGAGATTTCACCTCATACCAGTGAGAATGACTAAGATCAAAAACTTAGGTGACAGCAGATGCTGGCGAGGATGTGGAGAAAGAGGAACACTCCTCCATTGTTGGTGGGATTGCAGACTGGTACAACCATTCTGGAAATCAGTCTGGAGGTTCCTCAGAAAATTGGACATTGAACTGCCTGAGGATCCAGCTATACCTCTCTTGGACATATACCCAAAAGATGCCCAACATATAAAAAGACACGTGTCCAATATATGTTCATCGCAGCCTTATTTATAATAGCCAGAAGCTGGAAAGAACCCAGATGCCCTTCAACAGAGGAATGGATACAGAAAATGTGGTACATCTACACAATGGAATATTACTCAGCTATCAAAAAACAATGACTTTATGAAATTATAGGCAAATGGTTGAACTGGAAAATATCATCCTGAGTGAGGTAACCCAATCACAGAAAAAAACACATGGTATGCACTCAATGATAAGCGGCTATTACCCCAAATGCTTGAATTACCCTAGATGCCTAGAACAAATGAAACTCAAGACGGATGATCAAAATGTGAATGCTTCACTCCTTCTTTAAAAGAGGAACAAGAATACCCTTGGCAGGGAAGAGAGAGGCAAAGATTAAAACAGACACAGAAGGAACACCCATTCAGAGCCTGCCCCACATGTGGCCCATACATATACAACCATCCAATTAGACAAGATGGATGAAGCAAAGAAGTGCAGGCCGACAGGAGCCGGATGTAGATCGCTCCTGAGAGACACAACCAGAATACAGCAAATACAGAGGCGAATGCCAGCAGCAAACCCCTGAACTGAGAGTAGGACCCCCGTTGAAGGAATTAGAGAAAGAACTGGAAGAGCTTGAAGGAGCTAGAGACCCCATATGTACAACAATGCCAAGCAACCAGAGCTTCCAGCGACTAAGCCACTACCTAAAGACTATACATGGACTGACCCTGGACTCTGACCTCATAGGTAGCAATGAATATCCTAGTAAGAGCACTAGTGGAAGGGGAAGCCCTGGGTCCTGCTAAGACTGAACCCTCAATGAACTAGATTGTTGGGGGGGGAGCCGGCAATGGGGGGAGGATGGGGAGGGGAACACCCATAAAGAAGGGGAGTGGGAGGTATTAGGGGGATGTTTGTCTTGAAACGGGAAAGGGAATAACACAAATGTAAATAAGAAATACTCAAGAATTAAAAAATAAATAAATAAATAAAAAATCTTAGTGACCAGAGAAATGCAAATCAAAATGACCCTGTGATTCTACCTTACACCAGTCAGAATGGCTAAGATCAAAATCTCAGGCAACAACACATGTTGAAGAGAATGTGGAGAAAGAGAAACACTCCCCCATTGTTGGTGGGATTTTGAACTGGTACAACCACTCTGGAAAACAATTTGGGGGTTCCTAAGGAAATTGGAAATAGATCTACCTAAAGACCCAGCAATAGTACTCTTGGAAATATACTCAAAAGATGCCCCACCATGCCATAGTGGTAACTGTCTGACTATATTCATAGTAGCCTTATTTGTGATATCCAGAAACTGGAAACAACCCAGTTGTCCCATGACAGAAGAATGGATACAGAAAATGTGGTTCATTTACACAATGGAATACTACTCAGCCATTAAGAATGAGGACATCCTGAGTTTTGCAGCCAAATGGATGGAACTAGAAAATGTCATCCTCAGTGAGGTAACTCAGACACAAAAGAATATGCATGATATGTTCTCACTAATAAGTGGATATTAGCAGAAAAAAATAAAATAAATAAAAAGTACAGAATACCCAAGATACAGTCCACAGAACTCAAAAAGGTGAACAATCTGAAGAGCCCAAGTGTGAATGCCTCAGTTCCACTTAGGAGGGAGAAGAAAGCAACCACAACAGGGAGGGAGGGAGAGAGAGGGGAGGGAAAGGGTATGGGGGTTGGGAGAGAGGGGAACATGATCTGGTGTAGGGTTGGGGAGAAAGAACTGGGAGGGCCCTCCAGAATGCACCAGAGACCTAGGAGGTGAGAGACCCTCAGGACTCAAGGGGGGGGCGCTAGATGAAATGCCCTACAGTGAGGAGAGGGAACTTGTAGAACCCACTTCCAGCAGAAAGACAGGACATCAAGAGAGGGATGGGGTTGCTATCTCATAGTCAAAACTCTGACCCATAATTCTTCCTGTTTGAAAGAACTTCAGGGATGGAAATGGAGAACCTGAGGAAAAGAAGGTACAGGGTCATGCCCCAAAGGGGATCCACCTCAAGTGGGCAGGGGTGGGGCAAGGCCTGGCCCTATTACTGAGGCAATGGAGCACTCACAAAAAGGGATGTATCATGACTGCCCTACAAAAGACCCAACAAGCAGCTGAAAGAGTCAGATGCAGATATTTGCACCCAACCAATCAACGAAGCTGCTGACCCCTCTGCTTGAATTAGGGAAAAGCTGGAGGAAGCTGAGAAGGAGGGCTACCCAGTAAGAGGGCCAGCAGTCTCAATTAACTTGGACCCCTGAGATATCTCAGACACTGGATCACCAACCAGGCAGCATTCACCAGCTGAGATGAGGCCTCCAACACATGTACAGCAGAGGACTCTCTGGTCTGGGTTCAGTCAGAGAAGATTCACCTACCCCTCAAGTGATTGGGGGCCCCAGGAAGTTTAGAGGTCTGGCAGGTGGGTGGGTTAAGGGAATCCTAGTGGAGACAGGGTGGGGGCAGAAAGGAGGTATGGGATGTGGAACAGTAGAAGGGTGGACTGGGAGAGGAATAAAATCTTGAGTGTAAGATCAAAATAATAATAATAATGATAAATAATAATAATAGCAATAATAATAATTTTTTAAATGTTACACAGGAAAAAATAAATTCTCAATTTTGATTCCATGCAAGCTTCAACTCTACACAAAGAACTACAAACAACTAAGGATACTGAAATTGGAAAAAGCAGGCTTCTCTAGGGGAGAACACACAAACTGATAATCCTGTCCCTGAAAATTACACAATGCTAATACTTTCAAAATGAGAAGGTTATGTTTATGTACTAGAACATGTGTGTGTGTGGGGGGGGTTATGTGCACATAACAACCACCAATGTAAATATAAAAAGAGGCCATCAGTTTGTAGAAGAGCAAGAAAAGGTATATTGGAGCGTATGAAGGGAGGAAAGGAAAGGGGGAATGATGTAATTACATTATAATCTCAAAAATGAAGGTAATAGAAAATATTTAGTTTGCATTACATATACCACTGTCTCCTGTGGCTGCTTCTAACAGTGATAGTTGGCTCTGGTGTGTTCTTCATCATATTGGTAGATGGCAAGCCTTTGGGCTTCATCTCCTTTAAGCTATTTGCAACCCCCAGTTCCAATACAGCAGAAAAGCACTGTGCTTTGAAGAGAAAAGATTTGGTTATAGGGCTTCATTTTTTCACAAAATTATTCTAGGATCTAGGTACCAGGTGGTGACTTTACTGCCCCTGGTAGCACTTGTGACAAGTCCTTCTACAGGGAGACATTTGAGGATGGGAACTTTATCCAAAAGCATAGAGAGCTTGATAACTTGTCCATTGCAAATGCTGACTCAAGGACAAAAGGTTCCCTAGTTTTTATCAACATCACCAAGCCTGAGTGGTTGGATGATAAACATGTGGTCTTGGGAAGGGTGAAAGCTTACATAAATGTCAAAGAAACTCTGGAACACTTTGCTGATTGGATAACTCATTAATGATTTTGACTTCTGTGAATCTTAACCACCAGACCACTCCTTCTATAGCTGGAGAAAGAATCCTCCATTCTAAATACTTGCAATATTCTGGAAACTTGGCTCCCACTGTAGGCTTTTGGGTTCCATATTTTCCTCATCTGTCCCTAAGTCTAGCTGGATTGCAGTGTTACATTTATGATGATGAATAAAAACTTTTAAAAGTCTGAATTCATAATTTTTCAAAAATGAAATTAAGGCAAAATGAGTATATGAATTATAATAAAACATGATAACATATGAAACCCTGCTCATCAATTAATAAAAGGTTAACAATTGGTTTAGATCAAGTGATACCATCTCTCTTGAGCCCAGCAATAGCTGCATCATGTTTCTCTTTGTTTGAAATTGATGCTTTTAGCAAAAAGTCCACAATTGGTTCTGAAGTTATAGTAATTTGTATCTGTTGTCTAACACAGGACTTTGCTCATACATAAGTATACTAGGAAGTTTTTTATAAAACTGAATGCAGGTATAATGTTTTTACATGTAAATGCCATCAGGAAAACATTAAGCTCTAAGAAGACTAAAGCATATTGTTATGGATAAACATTAGAAGGAACTCTTCTGGGGATTTAACTAAAATAAATGAATATAATAACTAGACATGCCAATTATGTGATTAATAAAGCTAGATAAATAAAACAAAATACAGTTATATAGTGTGAAAAGCAACTGCACTGAAGTTTCAAAATAACAGAGTAGGTGTCACAGGTGTGTCAAACCTTTAGTCACAGAGACACATAGTTATCATGAGCCACACAATGGAATTACCAAGAGTAACTATAAATTTCTCATTGTACTCTAAATAAATTTACAATATTGTATGAGATACATATCATAGTTTTTCTAGGCCATTTATCTCCAAATGTGGTTGAGTAGTCCTGATGCAAGGGACTAAAGAATCAAAAGGTCACCATAATGCCCATTCCTCCCTGAGACACTATTAGCAATTAATGGTGGTCAGAAAAGAGAGTGTGATTTTTTTCCAAGGGTGTATCCACTGGTAAATTGTCATTAATTGCTAAATAAGTTCTCATACATACTCAAGTAAAACGTAAGTGGAATCAGTAGGTTATACACAAAAAGAAGACATAAAAGTTAAAGAGAGGTTGACAAGAAAGGTTTCAGTGTGACAGAGAAGGAAAAGAGGATTGCAACTGACTAAAAGTCATGTATATAAAAGTATGAAACTATTAAACAAGTTTAAACATCAAAACAATACTATTTAACCAGATGAAAGTCAATGTCTCTCTTTCATGGTTCAGAGCACAGCACCTGCAACTGACCTAACAGCTCTCTCCACCAAATCTGAGGGATGGACCTACTCTTCTTCTCAGGTTGCTGCCATCCCAGTGATGCTGTGCTCCTGGTCCAACATGAAAGAATCAATATCTGAAATGGCAAGATGGAGTTAAGGGATAATGTGTTGTCCTTCCTACAGAATATAGCATATCTGATGTATTATTGAAACATTTAATCCTCAAACCACCCTAGGATAAAAACTGCTGCTACCATTATGACACCAGGGGCAATTAGTAAGTGATAAGGGCAGGATCTTAAATAAGATGCAGCCTACAAAGAACATTTCGGGGCCATTGTGCTATCAAATTTTAAAATTAAAATGACACAATACCTCAGTGGTCACATATTCATATTAAAAGGTGAAATGAGGTCTACACTTGAGTTTTATTGTACTTAGATTTTAAAATTTGAATTATTTTAGGAAAGACACTGTAGTCTGCTTTATTTTCCTATAAAAAATACCACAACTGGATAATTTATAATAACACAAAACAGGTGTCATGAGATGTAAGGAGATTGAAATAATCTCATGAATCTTATCAGAACACCACTGACCAATGCTGGTCTTCAGTAACATCAAAAACGACAGAAAGCCCACAAATACAGACACTGAACAATACTTTACTCAATGAAAACTTGGTGTAGGAAAAAATAAGGAATTTAAACACTTTTTAGAATTTAATGAAAATGTGGGCACAACATACCCAAACTTATTACCATAAATACATACAATGAAAGCAGTGCTAAGAGGAAAACTCATAGCTCTGAGTGACTGCAAAAAGAAATTGGAGAGAGCATATACTAGCAGCTTGACAGCACACCTGACAGTGAAAGACCCCCGGAGCAGGGAGACCCTCACTCAAGACTCGGGATGATGCGACCCCCCAAGAACTCATGTGAGACTGTCCTTGCTGTAATAAACATGAGGTTTATTGATAGGAACCAGTGCACTGGGGTCGAGACTCGTATCCCATGCAGGGGCAGTGGAGTTTGACCCCGAAAGGCTGGGAGAAAGGATATTTAAAGGGAGAAACCACAACCCGAGGGGGCAGGGATGGTGTCATTAGAAAGTGTCAAGAATACTAATGAAAAATCACAAGGAGGAGCTTCCTGTTTCTCAAGATTGTTAAACTTTATGGTCCATCAGTTCCTGGGAGGAGCTTCCTGTTTCTCAAGATTATTCTCTAAGATTTTAATCTAACTTTATGGTCAGCTAGTACAGGTAGAGGGCAGGGTCTGGAATTTGAGGTATTTGGGGCTTTTTTAAACTTCTGACTTCTTAGCTGCATTTTTTTATTCTTTCATTAGCTCTAGAACAGAAAGAAGCAAATTCACCCAAGAGGAGTAGACAGCAGGAAATAATCAAACTCAGGTCTGAAATCAACCAAATAGAAGCAAAAAGAACTAGATAAAGAACCAACAAAACCAGAAGCTGGTTCATTGAGAAAAATCAATATGATAGAGAAGCCCTAAGCCAGACTAACCAGAGGGCAGAGAGACAGTATCTATATTAATAAAATCAGAAATGAAAAGGGAGGACGCTGTGACACAACTCTCTGTACCCCTGGGAGAAAGCTGGTTTCCCAGAAGTGCACACCAGAGAGCACAGGTGAGAATACATTTTTGCTCACATTCCTGGCCCAAGATAAACCCCACTGGAGCCCTCAGAACACAGGAACTAAGGAGAGATCTGGGGCAGGATCCTTCCAGTTTCAGTCTGCACACTGAGCTGGCTGTGTGTCACAGCTCTCTGTACAGAGATCCAGATTCTATTGGTAGAGAGCAGTCTCTTAGTAGTGCTCACACACAGGCTTACAGGAGGGTTAAGCCACTTTCAGAGACAGCAAAACCAGTAAACCAGAGACAAGCAGATGGTGAGGGGCACGACAAGAAGCTAAGCCACAGAGACCAAGGCTATTTGGTATCATTAGAACCCAGTTCTCCTACCACAGCAAGCCCTGGACACCACAACACACCAATAAAGCAAGACTTTGATTTAAAATCACAACTCATGAAGATGTTAGAGGACTTTAAGAAAGAAAGAAAGAACTCCCTTAAAGAAATACAGGACAACACAGGTAAAGAGGAAACACAAATATCAACCAAACAGGTGAAGAAATTGAACAAAACCATCCAGAATCTAAAAATGGAAATAGAAAAAAATAAAGAAATCACAAAGGGAGACAACCCTGGATATAGAAAACCTAGGAAAGAGATGAGCAGTCATAGATGCAAACATTACTAACAGAATACAAGAGATAGAAGAGAAAATTCTCAGGGGCAGAAGATACCATAGAAAATATTGACAGAACCATCAAAGAAAATGCAAAACACACAAAGCTTCTAACCCAACCATACAGGAATTTCAGGACACAATAAGAATATCAAACATAAGGATAATAGGTGTAGAAAATAGCAAAGACTCCCAACTTAAAGGGCCAGTAAATATCTTCTACAAAATCACAGAAGAAAACTTCCCTAACCTAAAGAAAGATATGCCCATAAACATACAAGAAGCCTACAGAACTCCAAATAGATTGGACCAGAAAATAAATTCCTCCTGTCACATAATAGTCAAAACATCAAACACACAGAACAAAGAAAGAATATTAAAAGCAGTAAGGGGAAAAGGTCAAGTAACATATAAAGGCAGACCTATCAGAATCACACCAGACTTCTCACCAGAGACTATGATAGCTAGAAGATCTTGAGCAGATGTCATACACACCCTAAGAGAACACAAATGCCAGCCCAGGCTACTATATCCAGCAAAACTCTCAATTAACATAGATGGAGAATCCATGACAAAACCAAATTTACACAATATCTTTCCACAAATTCAGCCCTACAATAGATAATAGGTGGAAAACTGCAAAACAAAGAGGGAAACTACACCGTAGAAAAAGCAAGAAAGTAATCTTCTTTCAACTAACCCAAAAGAAGAAAGCCACACAAACATAATTCCACTGCTAACAACAAAAAAAAATAACAGGAAACAACAATCATTTGACCCTAATAGCTCTCAACATCAATAGATTCAATTCTCCAATAAAAAGACATAGACTAATGTTGCAGTAAAAATAAAACAGGTTCAGCAGCTTCTGGTATCCTTGTGTCACCACTCCGAGGGGATCCATGGTAGCCTCACACTCCAGTTCTCTTTCTGCCCGCCAGGAACTTCCTGTTTACAACTACTCAGTAAAATCTTGGTTCTAGAAGTTCAGCAGCACCTGTGTCTATTGCAGCAGTTCCCTGCCAGGGACTCTGCCCACACTCCCAGCAATCCACTCCCCCAACCTCAGTAGTTCAAGTATAAACTGCCAACTACCTGGTAAAATCAAGACTTAACAAACTGTAACTCAACAATCAGATTTATATTTTAAATTCTCAATCTACAATACATATCGACAATAAACCTATAAAAATTGCCAATTAATGAAGATATCAACTGCCCACCTAGACAAGATAAAATTGATTTAGATAACCAGATTGGACACATAAAGGGCCCAGCATTTTTCTTACAGGAAACACACCTCAGTGACAGAGATAGAGACTAGTCCAGAATAAAAGTCTGGAAAACAAATGTTTAAGCAAAGCATCCAAAGAAACAAGCTGAAGTAGCCATGCTAATATCAAATAAAATTGACTTTCGACCAAAAGTTATCAAAAAAAGATATGGAAGAACACTTCATAGTCATCAAAGGAAAAAAGCCGCCAAGATGAACTTTCAAACCTAAATATCTATGCTCCAAATGCAAGGGCACCTACATTCATAAAAGAAACCTTACTAAGGCTCAAAGCACACATTGTACCTCACACAATAATAATGGGAGACTTCAACACCCCATTCTCATCAATGGACAGATCATGGAAAAAGAAACTAAACAGAGATACAGAGAAACTAACAGAATTTATGAACCAAATGGATTTAACAGATATTTATAGAACATTTCATCCTAAAACAAAGAATATACCTTCTTCTCAGTACCACATGGTACCTTCTCCAAAATTGACCATATAATTTGACCTAATTTGACCACAAAATGAGCCTCAACAAATACCAAGAAGATTGAAATAATCCCATGCATCCTGTCAGATCACTGTGGACTAAGATTGGTCTTCAATAACAACAAAAATGACAGGAAGTCCACAAACACATGGAAGATGAACAGGGATCTACTCAATAATAATTGTTCAAGGAAGGAATAAAGAAAATAAAAGAGGTTTTAGAATTTAATGAAATTGAAGGCATGACATACCCAAACCTGTAGCACACAACGAAAGCTGTACTAAGAGGAAAACTCATAGCTCTGAGTGCCTCCAAAAAGAAACTGGAGAAAGCATACACTAGCAGCTTAACAGCACATATAAAAGTTCTAGAACAAAAAAAGTAAATTCACCTAAGAAGAGTAAATGGCAGGAATTAATCAAACTTAGTTCTGAAATCAACCAAGTAGAAAAAAAAAGAACTATGTGAAGAATCAACAAAACCAGGAGCTGGTTCTTTGATAAAATCAGCAAGATAGATAAACCTTTAGCCAGACTAACCAAACAGCAAAGAGAGAATATGCAAATTAACAAAATCAAAATTGGAAAGGGAGCCATAACAACAGAAACTGAGTAAATTTTAAAAAATCATCAGATCCTACTACAAAAGCCTATTTCAACAAAACAAGAAAATCTGAATGAAATGGACAATTTTCTAGACAGACAAGATATCAAAATTAAATCAGGATCAGAAAAACCACCTAAACAATCCTATAACTCCTAAAGAAATAGAAGCAGACATTAAAAGTCTCCCAACCACAAAAAGTCCAGGACCAGAGAGGTTTAGTGGAGAATTCTATCAGACCTACATAGAAGACCTAATACTGAAACTCTCCAAATTATCTGACAAAATAGAAACAGAAGGTACACTAACAAATTCCTTTTATGAAGCTACAATTATGCTTATAACTAAACCACACAAAGACACAACAAAGAAAGAAAACTTCAGAAAAATTTCCCTTTGAATATTGATGCAAAATTACTCAAGAGAATTCTATCAAACCTAATCCAAGAACACATAAAAACAATCATCCAAATTATTCTGGAATAACAAAAAACACAGGATAGCTAAAACCATCCACAACAGTAAAAGGACTTCTCAAGGAATCACTATCCCTGAACTCAAGCACGATTACAGAGAAATAGTGAAAAAAACTGCATTGTATTGGTACAGAGACAGACAGATAGACCAGTGAAATAGAATTGAAGACCCAGAAATGAACCCACACACCTATAGTCACTTGATTTTTGAAAAGGAGCCGAAACCATCCAATGGAAAAAAGATAGCATTTTTAGCAAATGGTACCGGTTCAACTGGAGGTCAGCATGTAGAAGAAGGCAGATCGATACATGCTTATCACCCTGTACAAAGCTTAAGTCCAAGTGGATCAAGGACCTCCACATCAAACCAGATATACTCAAACTAATAGAAGAAAAAGTGGGGAAGCATCTCAAAAACATGGGCACTGGAGAAACTTTCCTGAACAAAACACCAATGGCTTATGCTCTAAGATCAAGAATTGTCAAATGGGATCTCAAAACTGCAAAGCTTATGTAAGGCAGAGGACACTGTTGTTAGGACAAAATGGCAACCAACAAATTTGGAAAAGATCTTTACCAAGCCTACAACTGATAGAGGTCTTATATCCAAAATATACAAAGAACTCAAGAAGTTACACTGCAGGGAGACAAATAAAGCTATTAAAAAATGGGGTCCACCAAAGACCCTGACCCTGGGCTCCAACCTCATAGGTAGCAATGAATAGCCTAGTAAGAGCACCAGCTGAAGGGGAAACCCTTGGTCCTGCCAAGACTGAACCCCCAGTGAAAGTGGTTGTTGGGGAAGGGTGGTAATTGGGGGAGGCTGGGGAGGGGAACACCCATACAGAAGGGAAGGGGGAGGGGTTAGGGGAATGTTGGCCCAGAAACCAGGAAGGGGAATTACAATTGAACTGTAACTAAGAAATACTCAAGTTAATAAAGATGGAAAAGAGCTAAACAAAGAATTCACAGCTGAGGAATGCCGAATGGCTGAGAAACACCTAAAGAAATGTTCAACATCTTTAGTCATAAGGGAAGTGCAAATCAAAACAACCCTGAGATTTCACCTCACACCAGTGAGAATGGCTAAGATCAAAAACTCAGGTGACAGAAAATGCTGGCGAGGATGTGGAGAAAGAGAAACACTCCTCCATTGTTGGTGGGATTGCAGACTGGTACACGCATTCTGGAAATCAGTCTGGAAGTTCCTCAGAAAACTGGACATTGAACTACCTGAGGACCCAGCTATACCTCTCTTGGGCATATACCCAAAAGATGCCACAACATATAAAAAAGACACGTGCTCCACTATCTTCATAGCAGCCTTATTTATAATAGCCAGAAGCTGGAAAGAACACAGATGCCCTTCAACAGAGGAATGGATACAGAAAATGTGGTACATCTACACAGTGTAATATTACTCAGCTATCAAAAACAATGACTTTATGAAATGCATAGGCAAATGGATGGAACTGGAAAATATCATCCTGAGTGAGGTAACCCAATCACAGAAAAACACACATGGTATGCACTCATTGATAAGTGGCTATTAGCCCAAATGCTCGAATTACCCTAGATGCACAGAACACATGAAACTCAAGAAGGATGATGAAAATGCAGATGCTTCACTCCTTCTTTAAAAGAGGAACAAGAATACCCTTGGCAGGGAATAGGGTAGACCTGTTTTCCTGTTTTCTTTCAGCCAGTTATGGGGACAGAGTGTTCTGCTTTCGGGTGTGTAGTTTTTCCTATCTACAGGTCTTCAGCTGTTCCTGTGGGCCTGTGTCTTGAGTTCACCAGGCAGGTTGCTTGGAGCAGGAAGGTTTGTCTTACCTGTGGGCCCGAGGCTCAAGTTTGCTAGTTGGGTGTTGCTTATGAGCTCTCCTCAGGGGCAGCAACCAGGAAGATTTGCGCCGCCCTTTCCGGGAGCTTCTGTGCACCAGGGTTCCAGATGGCGTTTGGTGTTTTCCTCTGGCGTCAGAGATGTGGGCAGAGTGTAGTCTCTTCTGGTTTCCCAGGCGTGTCTGCTTCTCTGAAGGTTTAGCTCTCCCTCCCACGGGATTTGGGTGCAGAGAACTGTTTATCTGGTCGGGCCCTTCAGGTTCCAGCTGTGTCTCAGAGGCAGTGGATTTGCTCCTCCTGTGCCCTTATCCAAGGGAACCCAGAGGCCGTATACAGTTTCCTCATGAGCCAGGGATGTGGGCAGGGGTGGGCAGTGTTGGTGGTCTCTTCCGCTCTGCAGTCTCAGGAGTGCCCACCTGTCCCGGCGGTGAACTCTCTCTCCCACGGGGTTTGGGAGCAGTGAGCTGGAGGCAGGGAGTGCGAGATTGGGACTCCCGCTAAAAACCGCAAGTGTCCGGTCCTAGAGGAATTTTGCCTCTGTGTGTTCCCAGGCCACCAGTCAGGTCGCTTGCAGCAGAAAAGTTGGTCTTACCTATGGTCCCGAGGCTCAAGTTTGCTCGTGGGGTGTTGCTTATCTCCAGCTCAATTCTTAATAGAGTCAGAAAGAGCAATTTGCAAATTCTTTTGAAAAACAAAAAACATAGGATAGCAAAAATTATACTCTATAATAAAAGAACTTCTGGGGGAATCACCATCCCTGACTTCAAGCTCTATTACAGAGAAATAGTGACAAAAACTGTATGGGTTTGGTACAAAGACAGGCAGCTGGAACAACAGAATAGAATTGAAGACCCAAAAATGAACTCACAAACCTATGGTCACTTGATTTTTGACAAAGGATTTAAAACCATCCAATGGAAAAAAGGTAGCATTTTCAACTAATGCTGCTGGTTCAGCTGAAGGTCAGCATGTAGAAGATTGCAAATCCATCCATTATTATCAGCCGGTACAAAGCTCAATTCCAGTTTGACCAAGGACCTCCATGTAAAACCAGATACACTCAAACTAATAATAGAAAATCTTCCCTAAGAGCCTGGAACACATGGACACTGGGAAACTTTCTTGAACAGAACACCAATGACTTATGCTCTATGATCAAGAATCTATAATGAGACTTCATAAAATCACAATGCTTCTGTAAGGACACTGTCATTGGGACAAATTGGCAAGCAACAGATTAAGAAAAGATCTTTACCAATCCTACATCCAATAGAGGGCTAATATCCAATATATCCAAAAAAACTCAAGAAGTTAGACTCCAGAGAATCAAATAACCCTATTGAATAATGGGGTACAGAACTAAAGAAAGAATTCTCAACTTAGGATTATCGAAATGGCTGAGAAGCACCTAAAGAAATGTTCAACATCCTTAGTCATCAGGGAAATGAAAATCAAAACAATCCTGAGAGTCCACTTCACACCAGTCAGAATGGCTATGATAAAATCTCACGTGACAGCAGATGCTGGCGAGGATGTAGACAAAGAGGAATACTCCTCCATTGTTGGTGGAATTGCAAGCTGGTACAACCATTCTGGAAATCAGTCTGGAGGTTCCTCCGAAAATTGGACATTCCACTACCTGAGGACCCAGCTCTACCCCTCCTGGGCATATACCCAAAAGATGATCCAACATAAAACAAAGACACACATATTCCACTATATTTGTAGCAGCCTTATTTATAACAGCCAGAAACTTGAAAAAACCCAGATGTTCCTCAACAGAGGAATGGATTCAGAAAATGTGGTACATTTACACAATGGAGTACTACTCAGCTATTAAAAACAATGACTTCTTGAAACTCATAGGCAAGTGGATGGAACTAGAAAACATCATCCTGAGTGTGGTAACCCAATCACAAAATACACACATGGCATGCACTCACTGATAAGTGGATATTAGCTTGGCTACAATCCAAAGACCACATGAAGCCCAAGAAGAAGGATGACCAAAGTGCTTCATAGAAGGGGGAACAAAAATAATCAGATGACGAAATATGGAGACAAAGTTTGGAGCACAGACTGAAGGAAAGGCCATCCAGAGACTGCTCCACTTGAGGATCCTGCCCATATACAGCCACCAAACCCAGAAAATATTGCTGATGTCAAGAAGTGCAAGCTGACATGAGCCTGATATAGCTGTCTCCTGAGAGACTCTGCCAGAGCATGATAAATCCAGAGGTGGATTCTGAAGCCAACCATTGAACTGAGAACAGGGTCCCCAGTGGAGGAGTTAAAGAAGAGATTGAAGGAGCTGAAGGGGTTTGCAACTCCATAAGAACAACAATACTACCCAAAACAGAGCTCCCAGGGATGAAACCACCATCCAAGAATACACATGGACAGACCCATGGCTCCAGCTGCATGTGTAGCAGAGGACGGCCTTGTTTGTCATCACTGGACGGAGAATCCCTTGGTCCTGCCATGGCTGGATACCCCAGTATAGGGGAATGTCAGGGTGGTGTGGTGGATAGGGATTGGTGGGTTGGTGGGTGAAAACCCTCATAGAAGGAGGGGGATGTTGGGGATAGAAGAGAATGTTTATGGAAGGGAAACTTTGAAAGGGGATAACATTTGAAATGTAAATTTAAAAATACAATAAAAATAAATAAAAGGAATAAAAAGTGAGACATAACGAAAACTGAAGAAATTTAAAAAAAAAAAATCAGATCCTACTATAAAAGCCTATACTCAACAACACTAGAAAATCTGGATGAAATGGTCATTTTTCTAGACAGATACCAGGTACCAAAGTTAAATCAGGGTCAGACAAATCATCTAAACAGTCTCATAACCACTAAAGAAATAGAAGCATTCATTAAAATTCTCCCTACCAAAAGAAGCTCAGGACCAATCAAATGTAACTTGGTTATGCTTGGACAAGATAAGAAACCTTAAGATGAAGTGATCCAGTAAGACTTTTTCCTATTTCCTCCTAAGACAAACAGAAGAGGGGGAGAAGACCTGGGGGAATGAGAAGGGGAAACAGGAACACAGAGAGAGAGAGAATGCACAAAAGAGCCAACTTTGTCTCTTTTTCTTTCTTTTGATTTTTTGAAATTACAAAATTCCATAATTTCCCTCTTCTCCTTTCTCCTTTCAAGTATCCCATACACTCCTCCTTGCTGTCTTTTAAATTCATAGCCTCCTACTGATGAAAATACCAACACAACCCACTGAACATGGAGAAGTCCAACTGGTATCTACATAGAGCCTTCACCTCTACCTCTCACTCTTCCTTTCATAGCAGAGTCCATAGTAAGGATGCAATGCAACAACTTGCTTTGGAGCTTGGGGAGACATATTCAAACTATACAGGTCTGTCTAGTCTCCTAAATGCCTTCTGCCACATAAAATTTCTTCACCCCATCTAAGTAGTTCTGATTTTAGCTCATTTCAGTACTAGCTCAATGGACCAGAGTCTTATCATAATCAGGCACAAGTGAGCTCAGAATGTGATTAACCTACAGGAAAATTTTTGTAGCTGTAAGACTGTGCAACAGAGCAAAGCATTTATTTGTGATCTGCAGTTGTGAGTCAGTCCTATGGAAGACATTTCCTCTCCAAAAGGAAAACCCAGGCAGGAAGAAAGGAGGAAGTGGACCCACATAATTGCAAAACCCAACAGGGCAGGGAAGCAAAGGAAATTAGAAAGCCAGAAAACAGCTTTTTTGATTGTACCTTGATCTGTGGATCCTGGGCCACTGGGTGAGTCAGGGGTTCAAGCAGTCCCATCCCTATTGTTTTACTGAGCTCAGCACCCAGAGCAGCTTTTACAGGCTGAAGGTCTAAGCCTGAAGCATTTCTAAATCAGGATTATATATGAGCTGGGGGCTCTAGGGTCTTAGAATACAGGGTCAACCATATTTCTGTGGCTCCATTAGGCACTATTGGGAACTAAACAGGAATCCACCCCTGCTGCAGGTTGCTGTCTGGGATACAGACTGTTCAATACATTCATTGATATTTTAATGGCAGCCACTGTGGCATGACAGTTCATTTTCTGCATTTTTGCAACACATAAACACCACCAAAGCCAACTATTGGCCTCTCCAAAGTCAGAGAGCTTTTCAGGTCCACAAGACCCTAAAAACATTATACCATTTTAGGAAGGGCAGCCTCATGATGTCTAACATGCTTTCAGACTCATTTCTGCCATCACTCTCCTATTTTGACAAATACCACCTGGCTTCCTGTTTGTGCTAATCCATCACAAAGTCACTTAGCCACATCTTTTCACAAGTTTGTTCTTTTAAATATGGCCAACCTGGGAATCCTTCAAATGTCTGATCTGTTTCCCTTACACTTATGTACTTCTTTACTCTTCCTCCTCTCATTTCATTGCATGTGTTTGAAAGGAGACATGTAACTTCTTCAACACCTTTGTCTAGACATATTTTGTAATAGTTTATTCTCAAGGATCTACTTTCTATGATGCAGTCTAGGATGTCAACACAATTCAGACACATTTGTCACCACTTTGTAGTAAGAACAGTCTTTACCCCAGGTTCTAATAAGATATTTCTGATTTTCATCTTAATCCTCATTAGAGTGTTCACATGATGACTTTAATATCATGTAGGATGTTCCATAGTTTCAATATAACTTTTCTTTTTCTTGAATTCCTCACTAGAATGAGGAATGAGTGAATCTTACTATTCCAACCATAGAATGAATGACTCTTACTGTTCCAATCATAGAATCCCCTTCTTTTTCAGCCTGTTTCTCCAAACTCTAGCACATTCTTGGGTATTTATTATAGTAATGCCTCACTTCTAGTAATGTGCTCTATCTTGATCCTTTCAGTACTATTATAATACCACACACAGTGTAACTTATGAAAAACTTAAATTTTTATTGCCTCTAGAACTTAAAAATAATAGTGGGGCTTTCTTGGTGCATCATACCATGGCAAGAAGGAAAAGCGATCAGAGGGATGGGAAAGGATAGAAATGGAGCTAGGGGAGTGAGAGGAAGGGAGAAAAGATGAATGAGAAAAGTGGGAGAAAAAGAGGAATGGGTATGGGGAGGCAGAGAGAAGCAAGTATAACTGGTTGCTATCCTACCCTCCTGATACTGACATAAACACAGCCTCGTGGCTTAGCTATATCTCACTTGGTCCCACATCCCTACCTGTGCATTTGGAATTAAGTTTCTAATAAGCACATTTGGAGAGAGAGATAAAAAACATTCCGCAGGCATAAACCAACTAGCCCTCCAAAGTTCATCACTTCCTCTAGTTTTTCCGTTGTAAAAACTTCTTACTTTACTACTGTTCTTGTACTAGAGACATTTTACTGGAAACCCCCAGATTAGTGATGCCTAATGCTGCAACCCTTTAATAGAGTTCTTTATGCTGTGGTGACCCCCAACCATGCATAACTATAATTTTGCTATTGCTAAGAATAGTAATGTAAATATCTGATATGTGGCATATCTGTTATAGACCATCACAGGGGTCATGACCCACAGGTTAATAACTGCTGTCCTGTCCTAAATAGAATGCTTTCCATTCTGCTTCCACACATTTATAAACATAGGACAAAATGGTTTTTCTAAAGCATAATTATCAAAACTCTTATGGGATATACATGATTCAGGGATAAATTTTTAAAATAACTGGAAGAATAATCAGATATCTCATTAAAGAAAACAGATTAAACAAGACATAAAGGAAGTTTGAGCAACCTTCACGCTACTAAATACTTATGGTGAGCTTTGAATTCCATGAGTGAATATAATATGGTCCATGTGCTTGTTTCCAACCTGCATTCCTTAACACAGAACCGGTGATTGTTCTGTTCAGTAAGTTATTCATCTAATTTCTAATTTACTCCTAGTTTATGAGCTTGATCTCACATCTCTGACCTGAGCTTATGAGCCTGTCTCTGGTTAACTTGGTACTGATCAAGCTTCTTCCTTTGTCAGCACCAGTATATTAATTAAGAAATAGTCCCATGACCACTGTCTGTCACTGCATGACACTGACTGGGGCTTTAAAATGTAAACTGCCTTTATCTCTGAGGTCATTGCCCACTTGCTTACTATGTAGGCTCTGACTGTTGGTTTCTTCTCTGCTTGATTATTACATAAACTTTCAGGATCCTTTGTGTGCAAGCAAAGATAAAGAAGAAATTCAATCTCTGTGCGTGCGTTATGGTTTAGCTAGAGTGTATAACAGAAAGAACAAGAAAGGGAGCATGGCATGGGTGTGTTTATATTCAAATATTAAGTCTCAAAGACAGACACTACCTCAGAGTGAAAGGCTGGAAAACAACTTTCCAAGAAAATGGTCGGAAGAAGCAAGCTGGAGTAGCCATTCTAATATCAGATAAAATCAATTTTCAACTAAAAGTCATCAAAAAAGATAAGGAAGGACACTTCATATTCATCAAAGGAAAGATCCACCAAGATGAACTCTCAATCCTAAATATCTATGCCCCAAATACAAGGGCACCTACATACGTAAAAGAAACCTTACTAAAGCTCAAAACACACATTGCACCTCACACAATAATAATGGGAGATTTCAATATCCCACTCTCATCAATGGACAGATCATGGAAACAGAAATTAAACAGAGATATAAACAGACTAAGTGAAGTCATGACCAAAATGTATTTAACAAATATTTATAGAACATTCTATCCTAAAGTAAAGGATGTACCTTCTTCTCGGCTCCCTCATGGCAC